>NC_088204.1:23093826-23372825 GCF_037126465.1 Ornithodoros turicata
GACTAGCGGAAAGGAGGAAAAAGCGTTTGTAAACCCTGATAGTAAGTGTCTCCCTATACATCGTGTAATTCCAGCTCTAACTTCAGGTAAGTACCGTTCGTTAGAACTGATAATTATCACGAAACTCGACAGACCAGAGCATGGAATGGCGGGTGGTTTCGTTTTTGCGATTTCCGGTTCCTGTTGGTTCGCAGAACAGCATGAAAATGGCGGTTTACTGTGTGTATTTATCTTCGGAATTCTGTTGCCTTCCGAAATACATGCCTACATTTGTTACGATAGATAACAATTTATTGATTTCGCTCGCAAAGCATATAAACGCCACTTCAACCTCACGCCATGGACGGTAAACATCTTCATCCGTGTCGGTGGAAACCAAAGGGTTGGCGGTGTCGCAGATAATCTCACAGATAAGATATGAATCACGTTTGATATGGCAACCTTGTGATTCCGATAGCACTACTCAATTCTGCACGTATCCCAAAGATTCGTGCGCACTCAACGCAATTACACGGCTGGCCTCGCTTCCTACGGTGGATGCCGTTGCCTCCATCGGCTCGTTTCCCGTTTGTCATGGATGTCATCCCACGTGACTGTACATGGTTGTCAACAAACGTAGCAGCTCCGCTGTAGTTAGGGGGCTGAAATTCGTTCACTAACACTGCCCATGACCAACGGATGACTGCGCCTGGGCGGTCACGCTCGGGGATAGGAGAGTCCCATTGACGGCGCGCCAAGTACGTTCTCTAGAGTCTTCCTATATTAACTCTATGTCCTCCCGTAGAAAGACGACGCATCGAACATCACCACGATGAAATGATGTTGCTTGCCACAGTTCAGTGGTTTGTTTTGCTGCAAGTACGCTAGGTGGCAGCGTGCACCTTGTACGCGTCACGGCCTGCTAGATTATAATGCCCATGTCATAATCGGCAACACATATGAGGAGCCCCTCCACACGATCCGCTAGGGGCCATCTCATCGGCCCGCAATATCTTCACCAAGAGTGGACAATGAAAATTTGAATTTTGAATGTCCAGAACCGGATGTACGACTACTGTAGCAGACGACAGCAACAGTTCCTGTGAAAACGTGTAGAATGATGATGATAACCAACTTCAGAATGAAACATCTTCCATGGTACATCCACTGGTAGTACAAAAAAACTACGGTGGGCTAAAGTACAAAGTACTATAGAAGTTGAGGAAGCAATAACCGGGCCGATGAGTAGCGCGACCGCAGGCTTCCGAATGCTGTGCTGGAAAGGGATGCCCATGACATGGTCATTATAACCTAGTATGCCGTAGTCCGCATCTGTTGCCGCGCGGATCGAGCCTCTGTACCGATCTAAGCCAAAGAAACAAACGGGGACGTGAAGAGGGTCACATCTAGTGAATTTACCAAAACTATCTATAGAAGCCATCAACGGCGTCTTGTCCGCCTTGCGGTTCATCTGGGACCATTAGCAGATGCTGTCCACAGCAGCCTACGTCGTCAAATGTCATACGATTCCAGTAGTTATGTTCTGTAGTCAAGGGCAAGGCTGAATTGCTCATCAAAGGTCTCAATCCTACCTACCAACAGAAACTGTCCGGCAGCAGTAGAGATCATGAAGAAGCAGTTTGAAAATAGGAAACGATTACTCTCGGATCACCTCTGTCAGTCGATGGAGTTCCCATCGATCAAGTAGCTGAAGCTGATTCTCAGGAGCTTAGCTTGTTACTGGCATTCCGCACCATTCGCTTCCCATTTACCCGCATTCCTTGTTACTCGCCCGAGAGAAATTGAGAGGGCGCTCGTTGGGACGATCTGGGAAGGACACTGCACAACTGCAAGAATCTTCGGTACAAGCACCTTCCACAGTCGCTCTGCCTGCCAGCTCTGAAGTAAGAACATTCACCTGTGTACTCTGTGGTTCTAGCAGCATTCAATGAATGCATGCACTGTCGTTTTATCACCTTCTGGGAAGATTGTAAAACAGGAAGAAGTCAGGTTGCTGCTTCCGTTACTGAAAGAAATATTATGTAGCGAAAATGTGCCGACCGTCCTCCAGCTAACTTGCGGAGTACGAGGCGTGTTTTTCAAGGAAGTGCCGTTTTGAAAAAAGAAAAGAGAAAAGAATAAGCATACTTTTCTTAACAATTTTATTTTTACATGAAAGCGTGTACCTTAATCTACTTCTCTATGTAATTGCCATTACTATTACAGCACTTATCATATTGTACAATCAGCTTTTCAATACCATCCTCATAGAAGTCTGCCTCCTGATTTGACAACCAATGTAACACTGTCGTTTTGACTGCATCGTCATCGTCGTGACGCTGACCACCTGGATGCATCTTCAAATGCAGGAACAGGTGGTAGTCACCGAGAGCTAGATCGGGGCTGTACTGAGGGTGATGCAAATGCCGACCGCAGCTCTGCATGTACAAATTACAATTTCAAAGCAATACTTACTTAAAAAACACTCCTCATATGCTGGGGAAGCACCATACTACTCTATAAGCTGCAAGGTTTCTGTGTTAGCAGATGTTTCAGCGACCCCGTATAAAGAAGGACCACATGGGCACACTGCTAATGGGATGGTGGAACTCGGAGCTCCTAAAGTCATTCAGCTTTCTCCTGAGACCCTCCTAGTATCTGCTGCGGTACAGGGGACCACCAGCAAAGGGCTCATCGTAGAACACCGAAGCGATGTAACATGGGCAGCTTGGTCATAACTCTCTGCTCCCAGACTGGGTGATCGGAACTTTAAAATGGCTTGATGTAAAGAACGGCTACGGATTCATCAACCAGAAAGACACCCATGAGGACGTCTTCGTTCATCAGACAGCTGTCACCCACTGCAACCCCAACGGTATTGCGCAGAGTTAGCAATGGAGAGGTGGTCTAGTTTGACGTCGTCATTGGAGAAAAAGGTCACGACGCGGCCAACGTGACTGGGCCCGGTGGTGAAGGAGTTTGTACGCCGCAGACTGCCATCGCTTTCGTGGATGCTGGTTGCCCAGCCAGTGTCGCTCTATATCCCACAGGGCGTCACCAACACAGGGGACATGAGACTTTTCCGACATCCAGCATACCCCACCACAGCGTCGAGGACCCGTACCGAAATCTTTCAACCAAATCCTGTAGAACACTCTTCGAGATGATTTTTGCAGGACATACGACTACGAAGAGTATGACGACGTCAGAGGCATACAACTAGTAAAAGAGAGACGACCAAGAAGGTACACCGGAAAGTACTTCATCCGTCGTCGCAGAAGCTCAAGGGGGCTCCCTATAGCACTCAACATAACTACGTTGAGTGCTATAGGGATGGCGAATCGCATGTACGAGATATGACGGCGGGCTCCTTGGGGAGGCCATCATTTAAGCGTTTTGGGTCAGCATAAAATGCAGCACGGCGCCACCTTCCTCAGACCCGGGGGCAAAATACTTCACTGTTATGTTTAATTTCTTGAGGATAACATCACACTACAAAATAGAAACACGAAAACATAACACAATAATAAAAAACACAATGCGTAACATGTTGCACGTTTGGGTCTGAGTTGTGCGTTCTTGTCCACAATCAGGAACTCTGACGCGAGTAGTATAGAAATGTGTCCTATAGCCAGGAGTTTTCTCTAATCCAATTCTAATCCAGTTCTAATCTAACACAAGCCAATTCTAAGCCATCTGATTGGCCACCATTAGCTCCGCCCACTTCATGTTGATTGGCCCATGCTAAGCCTACTGATCTTTGTTTGGTTGACCATAGCTCCGCCCCTTCATGCTAATTACTTGGCTCCGTGCACTTCACGCTGATTGGTGCATGCGGATTGCTGAGCACAGCTCCGCTCCTATATGCTAATTAACCGGCTCCCCTGATTGGTCCATTCTAAGCCTACTGATCACTCCCACATTTTCCAGACTTTCTAAGCCCTCTGATTGGCCGTCCCCAATGTAAGCATACTGATTGGCCCGTTCTAAGCCCACTGATTGGCTGATTAAGCCCGCTGAACATAGCCTTCGTTAGTGCCCGCCCACTCAGCAGCGACCCCGCTGCGGCTTTATCTCAGACAGACAGGGGAAAAAATACATTTCAACGTTAATATATTGAGTACATGTTTGAGAAAAAGCATGGCAGTCTTGGAGAGATTGATTCCTTTGATGCTGGGCGTGGTTCCGCGGAAATGACGGATCATGCAGATGTCTCCGAGAGAGCAGCTGAGAAAAATTTCGTCCTCCGTGAGTTGACACTTCCATGTGCACTGGATATCTTCGTAGCTGTCGCTCACTTCCAGCGAGTGAAGGCACGTGCGCAGCGATGCAGTAGCGTTCCTCTCCAGGTTAATGCCGGACCGCATAGGTAGCACGTGCCACTCTCTGATGGCCAAGATGTCGCCCGGGCATTCGCGCACGCACGTGTGCTTATCCTTCTCCAGCTTGACGCTCGCCGTACAGTTGCTGGCATCCAGCGCCAGCGCGCACCAGACGAGCGAGAAGAGAATGAGGTACCACATCCTTCCAGTGACGCAGTTCAAATGACGCTACTCCTTCTCATCCACTGCATTATCTGCGCGGGGAAAAGAATGCCAGGTGAAATCCTGCTCTCTACGTGATCCGCTCAAGCTTACCATATTCGCAGCTTCCGTATGGGTAGGAGTCCACGTCATTGTAGAGGTATTGTTTGTCGTCATACTCCATCAGACTTCTTTTCACATTTCTGATGGTGTACGTGCACTGTTTCTTTTCCACTATTGACACGTATTCGTGCGATACACTAGCGTGCTGGAATAGGGTATCGTGATACGTATCATGGAGGAGGTGTTTGCTCACAATGTTCTTTTTGACCCCTTTAGCTCTTGCTACCTGTTTTCCCCCGGCTAACTTGATGGAATACATTTTGGCTTTCAAGCATACTACTTCCTCTATGGGTACGCTACCCATTTCACGTTTGAACGCGCCAAGCCTACCGCGATTCGCTGTACAGCGGATGATCCTGATCGAAGGAAGACAAGTTTAATGTTCGTCGGCGATCGCTCGTAACTCATCTTCGTAGTCTTTACAGAATAGGCCGAGGATCAGAGAATCCGTGTCAGAGTAGCAGATAATCACCGGACAAGTGAGCTTACTCAGCAGGGTTTCATAGTAGAACGAGTACATGGTTAACTCACTCAGTTTTAAAATCGTGTAGCCAGTCTGCAGGGGGAAATCGCATCACACTTTTCTTTTGCGCATTTTGTAAATGACGCAATCTGGGGACAAAATTTCCATCCGTACACATTCCGCCCGACTCCCGAGGCAAATCACCATCTCCTCATCGCAGGCTACTCGAATATCCCGCATATTAAATTTATTTAGTAGCGTTCTCCCGAAGACTGCATTATTTGAGATTTTATAGAAATTTTTCTCGAACGTCGTGCTCGAGGCGGCGCGTCTGGCAACATTCTCCTCGATGTAGGGACTCGGGAATGGTGCCTGATGAAATTTTAGAATTCTGTGAATTTTCGTCACCCTCATGCCCAGTCTACAATAGAGCGCGATTAGCGTGTAATGAACGACATACTCGGTCTTATCCTTGCACGTGAGCAGCAGCTTTTTGCTGTTTGCTGGCTCATACGTTAACTCTTCGAGGAGCCCTCGCTAGAATGGTGAGAGCCATTCCTTCGGGACGACCGCCTTCTTGGGAGCCAGGGGGAAGTACCGCGTCAGCGCGTGGATAAATTTTGGATACTCCAAGTCGCACACGTACACGTATCCCACATCCGAATCCATGGGATGACGCATAAAATTCACCGAGCCAAAATCCTCGACCCATTTAAAATCGCTGACGAGGAGGTGCTTTATCATACTGAATCCGTAAAGATTGTTGCAATCTATGTACGATATGTACACCTCCTCTTTATCGGGATCGTAGCCACTGCACAGCGGGTTGTTAGCCCATAAATGATGCCTGCTCGCCTGACACCTAATGCCTCTAACACCCGATTCAATGGTCCGGTGCATGTCCTCGTCGATGATCAGTTCCAATTTTGCCTGCGTGTAATTTAGAGCGCATTGCCACGAATAGGACGCCAGAGAAACGCACTGAAGCAATTCCAAACCGCGTGAGTCGTAGCACAGGTGTCGGAGTGCTGCATTACGTCAGCATGTAACAGGGCATCCATTTTCAGGTACAGTGCATTATAGTCCCTCGGACTGAAGCATCCAAAACGTTCAAATACGTGCTGCGCGTACTGATAGCCTTCGTCGCTTATATCATCCCCCGTCAGATCGTTTGGAAATGCGGATTTTTAGCGGCAGAGCAAATTCGCTGTAGACAGCGAACAAGGTAACGTGGCTGTACGGGAATACACCTTTCCGGAGCAAAATTTCGTAGTCTGCTCCAAATACCTGCTTCAGGCATTGGAACACCTCTGCGCCCCCCATGGATTTGATGGTTTTCACGAGCTCTCCCAGCGACGAATTTAGGTACTGCATGTTATCTCTGAATAGGGAGGTGCCAATTTCGAACGATCGGATTTTTTCCATGGAAGTGGCCACGATGAAGGGAACTCGCTTCCACCCGAGGAGGTGAAATTCCCGCAGCAGTCCGGCCAAATCTTTGTTGTGCCAAATTGTGCACAATGATGGGCAGTTTTTCCCGCGTCGTGCACGCCACATTGCAGGAGTTGCACAGCGTCGTGATGTAATTTCTTTTGCCGGCAGTACAGCGCCTGGAATGGTTGCGATGCCGGACACGGGGTAGATCTTGCGCGACCTCCCGCCTACATTACGCGCAGTGGGTGGCAGTTCTGTGCTGGTCCCGTTGCTTATCATTCAGCACCATTACGGCGGAGCAGGCGTTCAGGATTATCATCTCGTCCAGCATTTCCATTAAAAATTTGACGCACTGCCACGCGGAATCTTCACCATGGTGCATCCTGACGCGCATCACCTTCGAGTCGTGGCTGCGCGCGAGCACGGCGTAGAAGCTCGAGGTGACGTGACGCTGCATGGCAACACCACTGGGCGCTAGAACGCTCTCCGTCTCTAACGTGACAACATAGTTATACTGCTGCTTGTACTGTATTTTAGTAAATTCTACAAAGTTTTTGCCCGGTTCGCAAAATTCCAATATGATTTCGTTTACGTCCGCACACAGGTGACAATGTTTGACCATGCTTGTCTTTCCTGATCAGTAACCACTCGAGGGACTTGATTCCAAAAAAATACTGATCTGTAGCCAATAAGTGAATTTTCTTTTCAAACTCGAGTATTGGGGGTCGCGACACGTGCACTCCCTGATTGATGTACTCATACATGTACACGAATATCTTGTTTTTGTCTTCGAATTCGTCCAGATCAGCGTAGGAAACGGGGAAGCGACTAGGCCATCAATACTCCGACACATAATTTTCATTTTTTTTTACCATGTATTCCAACCCTGTGGATGCAGGATAGCGAGCGTATTGTGTTTAAAACACTCATCCTCCTTACGTGCTCGTCAATGAATATTCGTTAGCATGTTCCTGCGTTTAGCCAAATGATCGGGAAGCACCCCATTGCATCCGAATGTTTTAGTTTTCACGGCGGAAATGCACATTTGAACGTTTTGGACGTCGTTGGACACGAACCCACTCCCTTCCCGCTGATAATTTTCAACGCGCCCCGTGGACTCTTGAATCACGTCCATCGGGTATTCGCGATGGCTCCATCGCTGTGGACTTAGTGAGAAAATGCCATAGAGTGGACGATGTGCGCGGTTATCTCCCCACGAGGTTCCTTTATCATTAAAACATCAGAACGAATGCAAAGCCTAAAGGGTATAGCGACCTCAATCGCGTATCTCAATATAGCGACCATATCGTGAAAGTGGCTCATTAAATATTGTCGCAAATCCTCTACTCCCTGCTCGTGAACGGATGCCAATAGCACGTACCTTTTGACAACACCTCTAAATGCACTGTCAGTCTGGAAGAAGGGCAGGAAGGATATATCCACGTTGGGGTGCGATCGCATCACATAAGCGCACAGGGTAGGAAGAGCGCCGTCCCGAGAATCGTCTTCCGATTCATCCTCGATATCGTGAGGGTCAAAAAAGCAGAATACACACCTAGGCACGGAAAGTAAAAGGAGCCGTAAGAAACGTGCAACAAGTGAGGCGAATAACATATTTTTGAAGTGAGTCGAAGCAGACTGTTCCCCCCTGAGGCGCTCTCGCAGCTTATAAACTAGTAGCCACGCTGCATGTCAGAACACGTTGGGGCATCTGTTTTATATCGGAGCTCGCGTACTCCCATGCTTCGGGGGTCGTAAATCATGTTTGTCATGAAACGAGGTCATGGAGCCTCGGCCGCCGTGGTGCATGTCTCAACACGTTGGGCCATCTGTTTTATATCAGAGCTCACAGTTTGAAGATCGTAAATCATGTTCTTCGAGAAATTAAGTCATCTACGTTCAGCGGTCACACTGCGAGGCCGCGTGTATTAAAAAAGTAAACTGTTCTTCCTGATAAGACAAGTCTATCTTATGAAAAAAGATCCCTACGAGCCCACGTCAAAGCAGACTGCCTGTCATAGTCTTCTCATTTCCACATGCAAAAAACAAGCTTTCTGTAACCAAAAACAAAGGGTGCGCTTATGCACTTTGGTTTCCAAGAAGTTCCAAATGTCCTTCGCAGCTAACGTGCACGCTCGCCATATATCACGGGCATATATCATTAGCGGCGAGATTATCAGAAAACAGGGATAAAATGCTCTTCAGTGATTTCCCTTTCGCCAACAATGTCGCCACGATACAACAGTACACACCACACATTGGAGAATACATAGCTTTGAATATGGACATCACTATATTCATCGACTGCAAGGCGTTTCAGCTCGGGTTCGATGGGCGGCAATCCGAAGGAATCAAAGTAGATGAAGTCATCCTTCATTTTCGTGTAGAGAATCCAGTGCTCCCCAGCTTGCTGTCACCGATCGGTGTTGACCACGATTATTCCTGGTTTATCCAGCGCATGCAGACAATCTTCTCGCGTGTATACACCACGGAAGAGTGCCGAAGTATAATCGTTGTACTTCAGGAGTCTCTCGATATCTTGCTCGAACATCGCTAATCCAGTGTGACGTTCCTGTTCTTATCCATCCAGGTAGCTTCTATAGCTATACAAGTTATTATTGGTAATCATGGTCTCATTCAAGAAGACGGCTACGTTCTTGAAAAGCGAGCTGGCGAACGCGTTGACGGAGTAGACCTCGTCGTAGGTCGTCCGATCGCCAGAGTGTGTTTCCGGTAGCGAACCATCGTCACGTACAATGCGGACTTTCGTCACTATATACGCGGCGTTCAAATCGAGATACTGGTGCCCCAAATTCAAATGCTGGAACTCTATGCCGGAGGATATGGAAGTGACCGGGCAGAATACCTCGTATTCCCCCTTCAGTATATGCCTGCGTTCGCGGCACGGAAAATAAGTGTGTTTCTGATTTATCCAACAAAGGAGTGTCGGGGTGTACGACGTTAATCGTGTCCATCTCGTAACTAAATTGTGGCCGCGCAACCGCCGTAATTTATGCTGTCCAAGACGTCCGGTTTTCTCCTCTTTCTCCGCCCGGCCCCTCCCAGGTCTCGGAGAATTTCGTGGCCCGTATCTTTCGCCGATCTTTTAAGTGCACTTCGGAAATAGTCTCCCTGACTCACGCTCGCACGATACGCCGCGCTAGTATAACAATGATAAACAACTTCTGTGCACCACACAAGAGACAACGCAGTCTATTGCTATCTATATACAAGCTTATTCACTATCACTGCCGATGGAGTCATTTGAGTCGGATTGCGAGCTGCCCTCTGTGTCGTCGGCGTCCCACAGGATGTCGTCCTCGGTTCCATCCAAGGCATTGCTGATGGCACATTTCTTGAATGATCTCACCACAATTTCTGGCTGTACTGCCTTCCAAGCATTTGACACCCACTGCGCTATTGCCGCCGCGGACGCCTTCCTTATTTTTCTGGTTGGTGTCACTTCCCGGTTGTTGGCCCGGATCCAGTCCTCGTACTTCGCACGGAGGTTTGCCTTGAACGGCTTACGAACAGAAACATCAAGAGGCTGCAACACTGACGTGAGGCTTCCAGGGATGATGACCAAGTCTGTGTTCCGTCCTTTACGCGTTGCCTTGACTTCATCTGTCAAATGGCCACGGAAAGCGTCCAACACTAACATCGATGGCGTACGGAAAAGTGCGCCGGGCCGCCGCTGCCACACAGTCCTCACCCAGTCAACCATCAGGTCAGACGTCATCCAGTCCTGTTGCTGGCAACGCACGATAACAACCTTTGGGAACACCTCGTTTTTAGGTAGAATTTTCCTCTTCAGGATGATATATGGCGGCAGTTTCCTTCCGTCAGCTGTTACATCACCGTTGTTACACCGTTACATCACCGTGACGCGAAGCTTCTCGTCGCCTGTTGTGCGTACTGTTACTTGCTTCGCTCAGATCTCGTTGACCGTCGTTGCCCGTGGCATATCAAGGTATACAGCAGTTTCGTCAGCATTACCAATCTGTCCCATAACGTATTCGTTGCTCTTTCGTAGCTCGGTGACATACCGCTGGAAGGCCGTGATCTTGTCCTCCATGTCTCGTGGCAGCTTCTGACAGATTGTGGTCCTTCGTCGAACGGAAAACCCTTGGCGTCGCATGAAGCGTTCAACCCATCCACGGCTGGCTCTGAACACGTGGCGTGGAATATCCAACGTCTTCGCGATTTCCCTGGCTTTCTCACGAATGCCGTCGGCGGTCACAGCAAAGTCGTCTCTCCTTTCTTTTCTCACGTGCTCCGCAACTTTGGCTTCCAGCTCTGGATGCCTGCCTTCCTTTGGTCCCGAGAACTTCTTCCTCGTCGACGTGCAGCTGAAGATGGCGTCCCACTGCTGGCGCCAGCGAATAACGCATGTCCTTCCCAAGCTGAATTCCTCTGCTGCCTGATGACTACTATGCGATTCCGCGTACAAAATCACCTTGTGCTTGAACTGGGCAGAGTATGATGCCGTCTTCGAACTCATCATGCGTGGGTAGCTGAGCAAACCGGAAAATGGATACTGACCCTCCGGATAACTTTAGACACCGAGTGTGCGGTGGGAAAGAGAGAAAGGAGGCCAAGTCAAGGCCAATGAGGTCGCTCGTGGTCATGTGGATGAGCACGTGATGGAATGACTCAGGGACACGGCTGCTACAGAGGAGTAGGGTGAAGGTGGGGTCCTTATATTCGCGGGCAAACTTTTTTTCAAAACTAGGTTGCCCAAACTCGGGGGGGGGGGGGGGGGGGGGGGTCCTTAATATCGGGGGTCCTTAAATTTGCGAAAATACGGTATGCGCAGGCAAAATCCTTGTGCTCACATAACAATTCATTCATTGTTCTTTGAAACGTTGCCACTGAGTTTTTGAGGCCATATGCCATCACTCGCTTTGCTTATAATCCAAGCAGGGTCTGAAACGCAGTGTATTTCTGTGAGTTTGGGTCTACCAGGATTTGCCAGTACCTAGCTCCGTGTCATGTCAATCACTGATATGTATTTGGCTTTAGCTACAGTGTACGCAAGTTCTGACATGTTGTGCATAGGAAAGCTATCTGTCTCCGACACGGCATTTAACTGGCGGTAGTCTATACAAATTCGGACAGATCCATCTCCCTTTGCAACACAGACAATGGGATGAGCCAAGTTGCTTTCTACGGGCGACAGGGACACGGTAGCTATGCGGTTTGGCCTCCTTATGGCCCTCCATAATGCGAATTTTGTGTGATCCTAGTTCTCATTATCCCGGTTTGTCGGTAAACGTCTCACTGAATGATCTCAAAACTCTCTTTAGTTCTTCCTTCTCTTTTAACTCGAGGGAATCACAACCTTTGATCATTTCGGATATACATATCTGGCTTGGTCTGCGTGGCTAGCTCTACATTTCTCCGAATTCAGAGTCAGTTTCAAAGATAATGCCTAAAGCGTCCACCCTTGATACATAGGGTCTTAATCCATTCGCACGAACCCATCTTGGCCGTTCACCATTCACTCTTATTAAAAATCTAGTAGGTACTACTAGAAAGAAGGTAGTAAGTGTTTGTCACAAAGTTTACTAGAATCTTAGTAAGGGACACCTAGTAAGTGACAGGCTGTAGTAATAACTGCCCCATCAGGATAGCAGATATTACTAATTTGGTGTTTTAGTAATAGTTATTAGCTCCGATGTTCTAGCAATATGTACTAGCTTGACCCTCAAGTAATGTAAACGGATTACAAGTCCCACTAGTCTCATTTTCTTTCAAAGCCTTCAGCACATTTGCAGCTGTTGGGGACGCTGGCAAGGTTGGATGAATGCCAAACATTTCTTCAAATACCGATAACGTGTTCTTCTTCCTTGGTGAATACTGGACGTTGACTGTCCAGTAGGTTGCGAACAGGAGTGTGATGCCGTCCACAATGTCTAAGGCTTGTACAGCAATTCCTCGAACTTTACCATAACCTCAGTGGCTTCATGAAGTGGCTCACCCTCAATGACTAGAGCGGGTAAGCATCCTGTAAAGAAAATTGCAAGCTTAATTACGACGTATAAAATACTGCCACAATGCATACATGTTGCAAACCAACCCATGAGAGGAAAAAAATATCACACTGCACAACTGAATATATTCGCTTAACGTGACAAAACGCACATGGAAATTTGTGCATAACACTCGAATGTACAACAGAGGGAAGAACAAGCGAGCGATTGTGCGCTTTCTTTGAAAGAAGAAGATCACGGGAGATGACGCTTACAGGGCCCCTGAGAAAATAGGGTTGTTCCTTCATAAGTCTAGGCAGAATAGACCTCTACCTGTTTGTAAACAAATAACGTCATAGTGTTCGACAGCGCCACGTGTTTGGTAGAGTCCAACTACATTCAAAGCTAGTGGCGAGCAAGGTCGCGCCTGAAAGCCGCGGTCTTGAGGGGATTACGATGGTCTCTGAAAGGGACGCGGCCTTCGGCCCTACTTTTCTTTCAGCGAACAACTGCCCATACCTGGAAACCAGCTCTCCCTTTCCGATCTGTTTCAGTTTCGGTCTGTCTACCAACGTCATGATGACGTTTGTCGGGTAGAGGTTTATTGTCGTGACTCCAATGGCGAAGCAATCTAATGAGAGAAAAAAAGGAAAATCCAACATTTCTAAGCTTGGCTTGAAGAATAATTTTTGAAATCAATTTTCAAAATGCCACACACATTTCACAAGCACATGAATATGAAAACTTGTTTGAGTTGTGCAAATCTCGATCGAACTATCACGTATACTTTTTGACACCACCATCCAGTGTAGAAAGTTAGGCCTCCGTGGTCATGATTGCATCCCTGGGACTCTTACGCTTGTGAGCCATATGGAAGCAGTTTTCCCTATACTGGTTGATAAACGTTAGCACTGCCTTCTCAGCAGCTACGGCAGTTATTCTGGTAAATTCATTGTGCAGCTCTAACGAGTTCATGCATGTTAGCATCATGTGAACCATTCTTTCTCAGAAGGTCAGCTCTACAGATTTCCCAGTGTGCCGAAAGGTGTTGACATTCTCAACGCCTGCATCGAACTCTCTCCGAAACCTTCCCCAGAAGTGCATTGTATTCCATAAATTGATCAACCCAACCGCAAACATACTTGGATGTGAACATTTTTATGACATAGACCTCTACATACGTTTTGAGCATGACGTCGATTCATACTTCTCGTACTTCCCAGTGAATCACGGCTACAGCTTCCCCAGAATCTCGTGGAGACACTTATCATTCCATTCCTTCGTACAGAGTAAACTTTTTTTACACTGTTTTGGTGTAAATGTAAATGGGTTTAAAAAATGTAAATGGCTTGTCCCATGGCGCACACCTTTTTGGTGTTGCCTTTACACTCAAATGATGGGTGTTTTCTAATACACCCTCTACTTATGTGTATTCCTAATAAAACACAGTTATAATGGGCGTTTAAAAACAAGAACACCCTTAAAAGGGGAGTATTCTATTGAAAACACCTTTTATGGTGGAATCGCTTGCTGGCAAGTATTCTCTCGCAAATAGCTAGTGTAATAGAAGCTTCTGCGGCAACATGCCAAGACATACAGTTCGATGTTCTTGCTTCTATGGCAAGCACGACCCTGAACACGACAGACTTCCAGCCGTGGTTCCATCGTAGAACCACTTGGTAACACTGTGGGACGAACGTGAGTGCCGAGGCTTGAAGAGGCCTAGGGCACCCTCAGTTGCCTATATTGGAGTGTCGGATGGATCATATACTGAAATACAATTTGTTAAGGCACGTTCCTTACATGTGGTAGTGCGGAAACCTTTGTAAGGTTGACGGGAAAAAAGGTCCGGACCATCTCAATGTCTATATCGTCCACCCCAACCGCTGAATTCCAGTTCAATTTCCCTAAGACATGGTTAAATTCAACCTCTGTAAAACCTGTATCTGTTGCGGCTTCAGACGTGTAATTACCGCCCAAACCCTGTCCCCGTGGGGAACATCCGTGGACCTATATCTGCCGAACAAGTGCGTCAGTATTACCTCACAACTCTCGGAGTAGGTGCCAGTGATGGTCCCATCCGGCTTTCGCACAGGCAGAAGCACCTCCTTCACTTGCTGCTTCCCCGACTAGCCTATAAGGGGCACCAAACGGGTTGCTGACCGAAATCTCCTCAATCGTACCTGCCCACTAGTCCTCTTTGGCCTTAATGATCATATTTTTATACTCCTTAAAATACCTATAATATGTCCCCTTAAAATTCTCTCTGTCCTGAATTCTAGCTCTCTGATACCTTGTTTCTGATAACCTTGTTTCTAAAGCTGGTTAGCTCAGCACTCCACCACCTCACTAGCCGTTTCCTCGGCACAAACTTCCTCAACTCTCTTACTCTGTAAATGTGCAGCCTGTGGTGCATAACCGCCACCAGGGCGTCCAGGTCATTGTCGGATACTATTGAGCCCTTCCTTACGAATTTGAGCCAGGCGTCCCCCCGTATACTATTATTCATCTTCTCACGTCCTCTCCGAGTAAGCATACACAGTGACTCCTAACACTAACCGAAAAACACGTAAAAGTGATGCAGCGGTGATCGGAATAAGAAGGCAGGTCACGAACCTCCCAATGGGCCACCAAATCTAAACAATTCTCTGACACCAGTGTCAAATCGATCCATGAATCGCCTCTTCCCCCATTAAATGTGGAAAGAGAATTCCAATCATTTGCAACAGACAGGTTGCAACCCATAAGAAAGTCCAGGGCCTCCTCCCCGCTCTCATCACAACCACCGCCCCATAACACGTTCTTAGCGTTAAAATCACCGACTACGACCACCATTTTATTTCCAAGAAACTCAAGGTATCTGTTATATCCCTTGAAACCTCCTCAATCTTCACAGTCGGACTAATGTAAACGTTAACCAGAAGAAATTCCATAGTCGCTGACGAGAGAACCACCGCCATCATAGTCTCCGTCACCCTCACTGGAAAGACGTCATACTCTCGGGTATCCACTATGGTTACAACCTTTGCACCCTCCTCCGAAGCAATCACCTCCCTGCCCACAAAGTGTCCAAGAACCCTACCACACAACAAATAAGGCTCCTGCCAGCACTGCACATGAACATTCCGTTCCGACCCAAATACCAAAGCTGCCTCGGTTGTCTCACGATCGCGCCCCAGATGAATTTGTAAAAAAAATAGTAATTATATAAAACAGAGTCTAATAAAGATACTAATGCCGAATCACCGCACTTTCACCCTTCTTGCCTGCCTAGCCATTTCTCTCCTAAACTGTGGACAGTATGTGGTGTTAAAGGTGTGGCGAATGTCGTATCACTCACCCCTTAAGGTCACAGCCTCTTGACATGCCCTACAGATGTCCTGTCCTTTTCCTGCTACACTGCTTCGCCAGATGGCGAAGTTCGCCGCAGCGGAGACACCTCAGTTTCCTCTCCTTGCAAGCCCGAGTGCTGTGCTCATAACAGAGACAGAAATTACATGCACGAACAAACAGAACCTCCTCAACCGTACAAGTGGCCCAACCCGTGTACAGGGACCTGAGCTGCAACAATGTACCAGCCACCTCCAGAGTCACCTCCACAATGTATCCCACCGTACGACCAGACTGAAACCTGCTTATAACTTTGCACTGGTCCTGTGTGACGGCCACATGATTCTTATAGTTGACTATCGACAAGAGGATGCCCTTGGTGATAGGCTTGGTGGTAGGCTCCACGCCCCTAATTCGCAACCTTGGGTTGAATCTCCTAGGCAGAGCCACCCTGAGCACCGAGCCCACCACCTTGTGCTCTTTGATTGCCTGTGCAACCTTCTCTAGTCCACTTTTATGCCTAGACTTGATTAAAATGCCACCCTTCCTCATTGGAACCATCACAGTGTCTGGGACGCCAAGCTCGTCCGTTTTAAACCTCCCTCTCAGCAGGTCCCTAATCTGATCATTAGTGGCCTCTGCCTTAGGGTGCACAAAGAGGACCTAATTTTCGTCCTCTGATACCTTCGGGACCACAGGTGTCTGCCGCGCTGCCACAGCCGCATAGGGCGCAGGGGGAGCACTAATCCCTTTCTCAAGCTGCAAAATTCTGTCCTTGGCTTCTGCCAACGCTACCTCGGTCCTTTCTGCTCTGTCCTGGAGCACCCCCACTTTAACCTCGAGGCTAGTGTTCTTAAGTGTGACCTCCTCCAAGGTTTCTTTAGCATCAAAAAACAGGGTGTCATTAATGCTTTTATTTTCTTCTGCCGCGCCCAATTCCCCACGCAATTCACTTATTTCCCTGTTTAATTGCCGAACCTCCTCGGCGGCCTCCTCCTTAGCCTGTAGTGCTACATTGCCCCTAGTCTGAAGCTCAACATTTTTCATAAGGAATTCACTAATCAAGATTTCATACTCCAACCATATCGCTGCAAACCCCGCACGTTTATCTTTAGTCAAGGATCCCTCATAGTTTAGGTGACCAGCACATAGTTCCTTTAACCTAATCGCCAAGGCCCCTCTATCCTCAGTCAGGTCGACCTCCGGCGTAAGTGAGCCTTGACCGGGTAAACTAGGTAATGGCAGTGTTTCAAAACCTTTACTCAATTTCGTCTTAATTTTAAGTCCCTTGTCTTTCGTCAACTCCTTCTCGTCTGCCCCTACTACAGCGTCATTTTCACCCCCAGAGGTTAGGCTCTCCCATGACATACGCATGTCCACGGGTGGGCATTCCAATATCTCTTCACCATCCTGTCCATCATTCCAATGGGTCCCAGTACCTGGTGTGGCAATGCCCAGGGGGCTATGCATCAATGCCTTTTTCCGAAATGGGTCGTGGCCCGTTGAACTCATTCTTACTGGATATGCACTTGAAAACCCATACACATTATTGTTATTGGAGAATTAATAAATAAATTTAAAAAAATACCCTCTAGCGGCCTCGAACCTATACACGCCAACCCCCCAAAGCTAATAAGCTGATATCCTTATTCCGAAGAACAACTAAACAGATTTGTAATATACTACAACTATCCCACTTACACCCACAAATTTAATAAAAGGGGAGAGAGGAGAGAAAAAAAAACTAGTCTAACTGGACTCGAACCCCTACTACTACCGCCTTCCCAGTCGTAAACACATACGGGAACACACCCCCATCAAAGTAGTTTGGAGAAAAACCTATAAAGACCGCATCCAACCACGGAAATCTTTATCCCTGTATATGCTAGCAATATAGACACAGCTCCCACTCCAAAACCACGATGGCAGAGGCAGTGAAACTACCAACAGCGTACCAGGGAAACGACATAGTTAGGCCTAGCGTGTCACGCTAACTTCAACTTTAATTAAATTTTCCAGGAAGTGGGTCCTTTTCGATAGGAAATTCGACGTCCAGAACGGCCAGGCAGTCTCCAGAAACCCGGAGTGACTGTCCCGTCTGTCTGTCTTTCTGTCCCCACCGTGCAATGCAGCCAGGGAGGGACAGTGTAGGGCGTTGAAAACAGGCTGGAGAAAGTCCAGGATAACGAAAGGGCGCGGGGTGCCAGTAGATCTGTCGCACCATAGTCTCGCCGTCGAACCGGGGAGCGAGATTTCGCGAAAAGTGGTGGATGAGGAGGGGGATGAACGAAGTTCGGCGAGCCCTTGATCAGCCTGTTGTGCTTGGGTGATGCCGTCCAAATCGACCGCGGATGGAGAGCATTAACGTCTGGCCGCGAGAACGCGTCGGCAGCTGCATTGTCTTCGCCTGCGACGTGGCGTACATCCGTCGTGAATTCCAAGATGTAGCACATGTAACGGGTTTCACGGGGCGAGTGGTTGCCTGACGCCGATCGCAGGTCGAACATTAGAGGCTTGTGGTTTGTATACGTGGTGTGGTAATGGCGGTAGTGTCTGCATGCCAGATAGGCTGCGAGGAGCTCACGTCCGAAGGTGCTGTAGCGTGTTTCTGCTGGCGAGAGGCGCTGGGAAAAGAAACCGAGAGGTTCCAGTGGCCATCCTGACGCTGCTGCAAGACTGCACCTGCAGCAGGAGTGGAGGCGTCGACGAACAACGCCGTCTCGGCGTCAGGACGAGGATGGTGGAGCAATACAGCATCTGCATGAGGGTGACGGAACGTTGGCCGTAAGTTGATAAGCTCTACTTGTTGACGGCCTGCAAAGCCGAGTAGACGCCGGTGGCGTTTCTCTGCGGGGTAGGTGGAACAACGCTGACGTCAGCCCCGGTATCCACTAGGAAGCGACAGCCGGACACGGGGTCCGTGATCCAGAAGAGCCGGCTGTTGTCGCCCCCAGCCATGCCAGCCGTTAATGGTTGGGGGAGCGCTTCCCGCTCACGAGCAAGGGGCCTGGCAGTTTCTTGCGGCGTCGCCGAATTTACGATGGTACCAGCAGAACTGGTGCTGAGAGGGCGAAGGAGACCGGTAACGGGATGGTGAGCAGCGACGGCAAAAGGAGTGCCGCAGGGAACGCGGTCGCTGGGCGGGAATGGCGGCCACCCCGTTCGCCAGGACCACCACAGTCTGCAGTTGCTGGAGTGACGTGCTGATGGCATTGATGGCAATGTCCACAGGTGGAGGGGAGCTGCGGGGAACAAGAGCGGCAACGGCGCCTGCCGGTGGGAGGCCAGCGAAATCCAGAATTCGGTCCGCCATCTTCGCCATGTCATCCAGGCGGGAATATTCGCCGGCTGCCAAGATCATGCGTACATTGTGGGGTAAACGTTGTAAGAAAAGTTCGCGTAGTATTGAATCGTCCGTGGTAGGGTTGCCAGCGAGGTCGCGCATACGGCGTAGTAGCTGTGTGGACCGCCGATCGCCGAGCTCTTCACTGTTGAGAAGCTGCTGCAAACGACGCTCCTCAGAAGCAGACGTACGGCGAATCAACTTGTCCCTTAAGGTGTCATAGGGCAACTCCGCATGAGGATGGATGATTAGATGGCGGACTTCCGCCGCAGCTTCGGGAGGAAGGTTTGCGATGGCGTAGCCAAACCTTGATGTCTGAGATGTGATGTGACGTCCGTTGAAGAGAACCTCCGCCTGCGCGAACCACAGCTGAGGGTCTGAGATGGAGAAAGGCTGCAGGCGGAGCGGTGCCACAGAAGCTTCAAGCGGTGGAAGTGGCGGTGGCCGGTTGGGAGGCGAAGGGATGGTGGAGTGTGGTCACCGTTCATGATGGTGGAACGTTGGAACGCTCGTCTGGGTCACCAGTTGTAGAGCGAGAAAAGAGGCGACCAGGCTGTACTGAGGTTGATGGGTTTATTGGGTGTAATTTAAAACGAAAGCTCGGGTCGCGCGCAACCGATGGTGATGCTGGTGATGACGCTGGTGCTACACCTCGTATCTTTGGATGCTTTGGTCAGAGAAGCAAAGACAAGATCCAAACACAGTGTTTGCAGATGACTACACAGGACATTGATGACATTTAAAAAAATACTAGGGGCTGTCGGGTGTAATATTTCTCACGCACAATGAGTGTTCCCTGACGAACATACATTGTGATTGCCATTGAATTTTATGACACTCGAAAATCGGTAGAGCTGAGCTCTAAAGGAGCATGGAAGTGACGTTTAACATGGCTCAAAACCCTGCTTCATCTGCGAAGCTGTCCACCAGAAGTCAACATGCAAAATATTTTCACTCTGCGGCGTATTGTCACTGCGCAATAAAATTTACAAAAGACAGTCGGAAAAAGCAGTCGCGGACGAGAGACACGAGCCCCGCGTGACATAGAAACTGCTCAGTGCCTTTTTTATTTGTTTTTCTTCTCGGATCACGCGCCACTTAATTATACATGCAGAGCTGTGTCGTTGGACGTTACTGGTCACGTGCCGGAGCCCGTGATACGTCACGACGTCTTCTCGTTCGCCGATGCGCTCTTTGCATGTGGAGAGGGTTTTTAAAAGATGTGCGGAACAGAGCCCTGCGCGTGCTCTGTAGGTCACCTACGCTCGTCGTTCTTTCGCAGGAGCTCATTTTATTCGTTGCAGAAGACGTCGCAGTGAAAAACAAAAAAATATTTCGGTGGTCACTTCCATGCTGCTTTAAGATGCATACCACATATGCACGGTTCAAGGCAGGGTACTCCATGAGGACATCCCGCAGTGATGGTGATGCGTCCCTTATCCACTGCCGTCGTTGCCCAAATGTGCTTCTCATCAGCTGCTCAATATTGGGCTCCGCTACACTGCTGAGAGTGCATTTCGTTGCTGGATGTTTTCCCGCCGGATCAGGCAGGGTGGTCCGGTCGACCTCTCCACTTTTTTTCTTTCAAACATATATTAAAGCGCTCGTCCCTAGGAGGCATATTGACACTGAAAGTAGTTGAAAATGATGCTTTTCATGGCCGTCAAATTGTCTGGGTTGCTTCGTATAGCAATGCCGTAGTAGTTCTGAAGCCTGTCGATGATGGAGTCTGTTAGCTTCCCTTTTCCTCCTAGTCCAGACATTGTTTTCTTCAATTTACGAAGTCTCGTTCCAACCCTCTTCTGAACGCGGCCAATGCACTCCAGCTTCTTCACAGTGTCCTAAATGCCCTTTACCTTTAGGAAACTCTTTGAATCCCCATCCCCGTATAGTATTCACTGTACAGCAGTCCTCGATTCTGAACTGACCGTTCAAATATTCAGTACACACCTTCGGGTTCCATGTTTGGTGCAGAACCTTTATAGTTGGATGAGCACGCATGATCTTTCAGCACTAGGTAGTCCACTGAGTTTCTGCATTTTTTCCATCTTTTGGTACACCTTGCAGAATAATGACACGGCCTCAACATCCAGCACCTTTCCTGTTTCAATTGATATGACACTAACACAGCCATTCAGTGAACTGTAGCCTCTCTTCTGTGAAGTTCCGTCAACACAGACACCACGTTTTGCTACACTGTCCTCCTCAACCTCCCTCATAGATTTCACAGCTTCACAAGCCGTCATCATGTATTCTTCCGCTACCTGTATTGCTGCGGCTTTCAGCTTCTTCGCATGTGATGCGTATGACTTTTTCCTCAGCGGTGGTGGCATGTTCATAGTTGCGCAAAAGCGCCTTGCCCCACTTCTGCCCTTACCGATATGCCCTTACCATTGTATAGACAAATCGCGTGTTGACGTCAGCAGCCTTTCCACTTTTTGTAGATGTCATAAAAGTGGTTTCCTCGGCACAGTGCCTACATGTGAGGCACATTTTCGAGGACAGTCCTTCCATATTGGCTTCGGTAAGTTCAAGACCAATTCCACTGCAACTCGCACATGCCAACGCTTGAAATACATTCTCCAAAAGCGTGACATCAAGCAAGCGGAACCTACTTTTGGCTTCAATGGCTTCCGTGTGGTGAAGATCCTGGATTCAGGCCCGTAGCTCGCAGCCTTGTACAGAGCCAGCTTACTCGACGCACTCCTCCGTTGACAATCGTCGTACTGGTCACCGGTTCTGGACCTCCTTCGGTGAACCTTGCAGACCGCTGCTCTAAGATTTGCTGCAACCCACCTCAACGCTTTGATGAGATAAGGTTGAGTGACTCATTGCAGTCCCTACTTGCAGACTCGCACCACTGTCCAACGTTGCTCCGAGCTAGTCAACGACGAACATCCTGTCGACTGCGCCAGTAGATTTTCACCCCAGCCGATGGTATTTACCGGGAAGATATGTTCGGTGTTCGTCCTTGCCTTTGACGGCGGTGCAGGGAGCAGACGTGAACTAAAGGTACACTATATACAAGTTTTATTTACACCTAGGAGACCAGTCTCCATTTCGAGTGGCAAATCCTGAGGGCCCGACCGGTCCAGTTTTCTTTTTCGCGACACACCGGTTCGAGGTCACGTTACAGACCCCTCCCACACAACCACAGGATCCCCCGCTGTTACCAGCCGACCCATTTCGGGGAATAAGCCTCCCCCCCCTTTTATTTCTTTTTCTACGAAGGTGACACAGAGAGTTTTTTCTTCTGCCCCATTGTTCCAAGGGTAACCTATCACCAGGCCAGAAACAACACAGATGTTCGTGAGTTATCGAGCAGTGGGAATGGCGACAACCTAACAGCCACCTTTTCCCACTGCTCGCGAACGAGAGTGGCGTTGAGTCGCCGCTAAAACAGACCACTCCAAGATTCGTCAGAAGTCCACAATGTTTGTTGGAGGCGATGACTTCACAGATACCCTGCTTTGAGTAGTTTATCTACTTCACATTGGAAGCTGATTTCCATCTGGGCAGGCTCTCGGGAGAGATATCTCGAGCAGTGGTTCTTGCTTCACTAGAGTAGAAGAGGTCCTTGGCGTCACAACAGAGTTTCCGCATACTGCATGATAGGAACTCTGCGGTGTTTCTAATGTGTATTAATAATTACTGAAAGCTACATTGCTAGCAAGCATGCATAGCTAGAATGTCAACTTCGGTAGGAGGCAGTGACTAGTCATAAAAGGCAGATATTCAGTTTATCTTTATTTCTCTGGACTGCATTGATGAGAGAGCGTTCTTTATTTGGACGGAACCTTTGTCAAATTTAGAACACACGTATCCTTAAAAAGAAAAGCAGAAGCCACACATGTAACAACTCAATTTCAGTCAGTAAATGGGACGAGGATTATTACTGAAAATCGTTATTATTTGGAATACAGAGGCTGACAGATATTTCGGAGACCTATTTCTGGACGTCGATATTTCATGCTCGCTTTGTCAGGATTAGCTTATTTTTTGCAACATCCTGCGAGTAATCCCCTTTTTGGCCGCTCTGAATGTTGTCGATAAAGGCTGTTTTTAAAGTATATTTTTCCTACTGACTAACAATTGCGACAGATTCGTTGCCTGTGGAAGACTAAAGCGCAAAACTCTGACATGCAAAAATGGCAGTTATTAAATCCCTTACCGATAACTGGTTTAGTGTTTAGTACTTCGTGGCACAAGGGGATACGTGTCAGGTTGGGCTGAACAAAAGTCTAATGCCGTCTGCCCCGTGACACGAAACATACGCAAAGAATACGACTAGCAGAGGTGGCACGATCTATGAAAATTCTGTTTAAGAACTGTGCCTGAGAACAGGCTTTCTAGCAGTGGCATCAACACAGTGCATGTGCCCCAGGTAAAAAAATTATGTGCTGTATTTACATCTTAACTCGATCACAGATCAGCGGCAGTTAACATATACCTATGATAGCATTCACACTGGTCGGATCCGGTGCTTCCTTAGCTCGAATGTCCTTCCGCTCATTGCTGCCTCTTCCAAAGAGGGATCCCCTGCGAGGCTCATCCAGTATGAAGAGGAGCATCAGCATGTTCTGTGCAAACGTTGCTGGTGCCCCACGACAGCGTGCATGAAGTCGGTCTAGTGTTGCGTTTTCCACAACAACTCTTTCACCGATGTTTACTGCATGCACATTTAGTGGTAGGAAGTTGGCACAAGAGGAATCTCGTGAAAGAAACAAACGCAGAGGAAGGAAGCCGATGGTTCGAACAGAAGCTGTTCCACTCTCGTCATCAGGATTGTATTTAAAAAGGCTGGTAGACGATGCGGTAGAAAAGCAGTGTGCACATGGAAACAGCCGAAGCAGGAGCGGACAAGCTCAGATCCTGAGAAGACTTTGGTGAGTAAAAGGATGGTAGCAGTGTGCGAGAAGGAGTTCACAAAGAGGTGACTCGAAGGACATCTGAGATTAAAGGTGCATATTGATAGAGGTCATGTCGTGCAAAAGTTTGAAAGCATGGACGTCGACAAACTGCATGAAACATGTGTTCGCTTTCGATCCTTCTCTTTCGTCAGCAGTAGGCACTTGCACACACTGTTTTTGCAGTGTCTGAGAAATTAGGAACAAAAACATCGACGTGCAATATCTTGCCCGCAGAGGCTCAGGAGGCACAACACGTTTTACTATAGGCGAATTGTTGTAGCTGCCTTGGTCGTCATCTACAGTGTGGATGTGAAATTGCACCAACGAAGGTCCTTCACCTTGTTTCAGTAACATTCTAAAACTCCCCGAAAACTATTGAACGCCAGCGAACTAGCTGTTCGAATACTGTTCGAGCAGCATTACCTATTGGATACAAATACAAAGGTTAGAACATTCACATAGCTAAGGCGTGGCATTGAAATCGGGCTAATAATGGCTGCAGTAAAAAATTCAGCAGGGACATTAGAGGTTGCCTTTCATCGCCTTGCAAATCAAATTATTATACTTAATTTCATGTATGATGCTGTCAGACTGACTGACTTCACGAAAACTGCATTTTGTGAGAACCATCTGGATGACTACAGTGAGAGCTATGATCACACTACGGTGTAATCATAGCTCTGATTGATAGACCCGCAAAACACGCATCTGTGTTTTCTAGAGATGTATACTGTTCATCTGTACATAATAATCGTAACCATTATTGGAATGAAATGAACAGACTTCAGACACAACCGTGTCGGCTAACTATTTTTACTTCACTTCAGGCTTTTTCGTGTATACATGCCGTATTCAGCTTTCGTCACTAATCATTACCACCACACGCTGGCCGAACATATTTAAGAAAGCAATATAATCAGGCAAATAGGAAGAAGGTGGAACTCCACACATGCGGAACGATGTTCAACTATGTGTAACAGAGATAAATACGTCACAGGATTCGATCCCTTTCAAAACAGTTGGGTAGATCGAAGAGATAGCAAGTCTCCCCCAGGTCGAAAAACACGCACACACAACCAAAAGAGTCCAGCGCAGTCAACAAGGGCTCAACACACTCAGCAGACAATCAGCAACCACTCAAGCACCCAACCACTCAACCAATCGGCATTCACATCTCATCACTGGAACCCGCCCGGATCGCAGCACTCTTGTTCCCGCTTCTGTTGCATCAACAGCCACAAGCACAAGCCGTATGCCCACCCGTCCACCATTTAGAGCTGTCATCATTCTCCTCTTCGTGGTATCGACGCGAACCTCAACCGCATGCACCGCTCCGCGTCTGAGGGGGGGAGTGATGGGGCGGCCCGTGGACGACGATGACGACGTGCCTCTGCTGCCACGCGCTATACGGCACCATCCTAGCTTGAGGCCACGACCATCTGCCCTCTATCAGCTGGTTTCCTGGTTCAAAACAGGCGTGGTAATTTGTAACACTGATGGCTGTTCGTGGTATTCTTTCTCGGCCGAAATCACGGGAGCATAGCTGACGAGGGGGAAATGCATCCTCGGATAAGGCGTCAGGCTGGTTTGGAATTCTGATAGGTCTACATTGTCGTCCCCCTTGAACCGCAGGAACGAAGTGATCGAAGAGAGAACCAGTCCAAGAGAGCCTGTTCAGATTGGTGTAGCCGAGACAGTTGATGTCCAAGTTGTTTTTGGATATGCCGTAGATAGCGTCGTTGTCCACCATGAATGTGCTGTCAAAGTTCGCCAGAGTTGCGTGGGTGGTGAGGACAGGACTTTCCATCATCGCCGATCAGAAAGGGCATCGATTGCTTTGTTGATAATTCTGCAAACAGACAACGTAGGATCGTATCTAAAGCCAAGTACAATTTGTAGGCGCTGATTTGCTCCTGGGCTTCAGCTACTTCGGCTCTTGCTTGTGAGTTCAAACTCTGCTACTGTGCACAAGCAGCTCAATTCTTGGAACATACTGACATACAGTAAAGTCTAAACAGCAAGGTAGGGTTGCATCAACATGAAACGTCTTACGGTATGATTCTTGTATCCAAAAGCGAGAGACCACACAAAGTTCACAAATAATAACAGACAGACACACAATTGTATATGCGGAGTTGTTCATTCTGTTTCTATGTTCTTTTGTGGCAGACGAAAGCGCCGGTACACTCTTGTGGGTGGTCTGTTGTCTTATTCTCTTCATGGTGCATCCTAGCACGGGCTTTTTGTTGTACTTACTGAGGTGTTGCCATACCCATAACAAAAACTGGCGGTAAGAGGTGAAGCGGTACTGCCTGTAAGGGGGTGGGGGCAAAAATATATTGGAATCATCAATGGAAATCTGCACTAGACAGGAGGGGGAAGCCTTTAAAATGCACCATACTGCGATACTGACGACAACAAAAAATAAATAAATAAATAAAATAAAGGTGTCCATGTGGTTTCTAAATACAATAAACTCCAAATTCCAAATAGGCGGGAACGGTATCGGTACCCTGCACATAACAAATAAGTAACTGGATCAGCAATGAGATGTGAACTTTATTATTATTCTTAGTAGTAGTAGTAGTAATATTGCAAACCACGCTTCCAAGGGTTGTTGAATGTTGTATGTTCCCGCTCTCCCGGTCTTCACTTTATGCTGACGCAGGTCCCGATTGGCGACTCCTAACGTTACCTCGTTGGGGCAAACGCTTTCGAATTCGTGATGAACCGTTATGGATCTGTTGCCATTTTCTTCTATCATTTCCGCTATTCCTGAGTACTCCACGCAGCACGCGGACTCCATTGACGCCCATGTCTATAGATCATCCGCATTGGCACCCAAATTTATTCTGATCATTATGACGCAAGTTCTACGACAGAACATGACTTCAGTAGAAAGAGCATCGCTCGTTGTAGAAATTTGGAAAGCGTCACTTACCAATCTGTGTTGTCTACACTGTCCGCATGGTCCACTCTGTCATTCACTGAATTCCACGTTGATTCGGTGTTTATGGCAGAGTTGTTCTTTTTTTTTTTTTTTTTAGATGGCGCAAGTGCTCTTTAAGATGCTCAACTCGACGTTGGTGAATGCCATGAGAGGCGACATGTCAGCGAGGGAGATACCGAAATCACGCTAGACGATAATGAGACAGGGTCTCGCCGTGTCAGAAACAAATGGAGCACTCCGTGCCACAGCTGATCGCAACAGTGCCACCTAATTGGCCGAGAGGCCCAAACGTCACCGCGCGACAGGTGCTGAATCGAAGCTCCGATGCGTCGTCAGGGCTCTACGTAACGAAATGACGTGCGGGAGGAATGGTAACGCCTAGAGTTGCTTGATGGGCTTGTTGGGACATGACTTGTTGTCCCTGTTTAGACTGCTCCTTGTTCTCCGAGAGAATGGTAGCGCGCCTTACTCAAGATTGATTGCGTTATTTGTCAGTCTGTGAGCGAGTTGGGGTTTAATCAGTTGGATATTGAGATACTGTGAGCTCTCTATTTTCATGGGGTTTCATGGGCAATGGGGTAGAGTATCGCCCCTTGCGATGAAACTCCCCATTTATCACCTCACAATCAAGTTGTTGTTGTCGGGGTGCTGTCGGTAGCTATTATTGGGCGAGCTGTTTAATGCCCTTTTAAAGACGACAGTACCTCCACCTCTATCCACAGGTCCAGTTATGATATTACACTCTAAAATCTGTACCTCTTAAAACCCCCTTTTATGAGCTGCATTTTTGCAAAAACGTACCCTTTATTTTATGCGGTACAAAAGCGTCTAAAAGGTGCGTCTACAGCACCTTTAAGGTACTGCTGTCTAACAGGTACCTCCGTATAAAGGCTACAGCCGTCTAGCAGGTACACCCGTATAAGAGGTACAGCCGTGTAAGAGGTACTGCCGTCTAACAAGTACAGCCATTTTAAAGGTACCGTCGTCTAAAGGGTAAAACCGTCTAAAAGGTACAGCCGTCTAACAGGTACGCCAGTCTAACAGATACGCCCGTGTAAAAGGTACAGTTGTCCAAGAAGTATACAGTCCATGCACAACGGAGAGGAACATGTTTGTGGTGACATAATCCGTACGTGTATGTACGTGTACGTGACATACTCCGTGCGTATCGCACGCACAGCAAAATGCACGACGTGCATCATGTATTGTGCGTTTACGCTTTGGTATCGGTAGTGGTAATACACACTCGCCGAAGTGTGCATCTGTAACATACGCGAAGGTGACCAACGTGTTGCAAGCACAAGCCGGACAACAACAAAAGGCGATCTAAATACTGAACCGCTCTTTATTTGACCTTCAGCGATTTCAGCAGCTGCGAAAGCCGTGGCTTTCTGTACGGCTTCGATAATTCGTTGTCGCCCACGACATATATTTGCAGCAGGCCTAACAAACTGGCCAAAAGCAGCAGGGTATGTCACGTTTTTTACGTAGTAAACTGTCAAGCAGCAGAGCAGCGCAAACTCAAGCATGCACGACGGTTCCAGCTGCACAGCCTCTGTGTCGCTACACCAAACAAGGCTCTCCTGTCCAAAAAAAAGTTTCGTTCCCGGAGAGACTACCTCTTGGGGGCGATCTGGCGAGGAGCGCCACAATTAATTCGTGTTTGCGCCTTCCAAAAGGATTGTCTCATACAAAGGAAGCAGTCCACCTGCCGTTGATATCAGACCATACTTCGAATTTTTTGGACGTAAGAATACGTCCACATCGACGAACGTCGGCGATTCTTTTTCCTTCATGACTGAAAAAAAGCCTCCAGGATGTTGGTCATCTCCACCATTGCTTGATCAAAGCTTTTGCCGAATCTGATGTCGAATTCCAGTATCGCTGAGAAACAAATGAAGTTTAGATATTAGAGACAAAACTACACTGTCGGCTTGAGCAGTAACAGCACAGCAAAGCCGATCACTTCGCTTGATTTATTTCGATCGTATGAATAATCAGTGTTCACATACTACATTACAAACATGACAAACTACATTGCTACGCCGTTAAGTGAAGACGTCATTCTGACCCATGGGTGCTTTGCCGACTGGCTACTCTTGGTGCCTGGCTTTCCAGCAAAGCAATGTATCAGATTTCGCTCCAGTATAGAATTATAATTTTATTCCTTACCCGGAGAGCTGGATTCGAAAGAATCCATTGGAGGTGGCCATGCCATGGGCTAGTTGTGTTCGTTAATTGGCTCACGGGAGGTACAGTGGCGCGCAGACTTGTCTTAACCAGCGGAGCGCGTGTCATTGAGCGCTGATAGGCAGCTGGCAACGAGGTTGGGATGATCCACTATTCCCTTGAAGGGAGGGTCGCGCTCAGCAGATGAGTTCGCGTTTCGACATCTCCGTTGTGCGTGTAGACCATCCCTTCCACGGGATAGTGAATAATCCCCATCTCGTTTCCAGCTGTCTATCAGCGCCCGATGACACGCGCTCCGCTCGTTAAGGCAAGTGTAGCGCCACTGCATGTACATCGAAAAATATTTCAGCGCTACAACTTGGACGATAACCTTCAGCACTAGACAAGCCTGAAATAATACACTGACGTGGAACGCTTCGAGGCTGTTACAACCCTCAATACAATCGCATACGTACTCTGGCAAGCTACCGTTCACTACGTTCACCCTACATATGCAAATTTTGGGAAACGGCATGCACGTAGTTGTAGCGGAAATGAACAACGTTAAAGAACAGTTACCATGAGCAGGTACACCTTCCCGGCCTTTCCATGTCCCTTAGCCGGTCAACTTAACCGTGCGAAGACGGCGGCTTCCTGATCACAAATAACCTTCACATGCGGACGCGGCTTCACTTATAACGCATGTTTCTTCCGTAGGTATCAAAGGTTCGATTCGGTAGATATGAGGCAAGATAAACAAAAATTAAGAAACTGACCCGCCTGACCTCATGAAACCACTGGAAGGTGTGGCTTATCGGTTCGACGACAGCTTATCTGTTCCGGAATGTTCTTTCTTTTAGTTTTCATGTTTGCCAAAAGAAAAACTGCCTCCTTCACGAACACACTGAGAGAGTTCAATCTCTTTCTATTTTATCAATATAAATACCCAATAAGCAATAAACATCACATATACGGAACGACATTTTCCTTTCTCGCTGTCTAGCCTGTGTTCGCAATATACTTGAAACAAACGCAGACAATTTAAACAGAAGTACCACGGTTGAGCCTCAGTCGTTGAGGCTCTTCAGCTGACGACATAGGCAGGAAACGTTTTATCATCTGCCGTGAATGAAACAATCATAGTTGTAAATGAACAGCTAATCTTTATCTTATTATTAAGTATTATCTTAATAGATAAGTATTAAAAAGCTATAGTTAAAAAGCTATACCTCAGCTCAGATTCACTGAAGAGGGCATTCTGCAGGTCATAATTCGTTTTCATAAATTAACCCTGTGGGATAATTGAAATGTTTAAAGTAACAGAACGCGACTCTTGGCAGCGCGTTGTTTAGGTTCTGACTATGCCTCTGGTCGCAGCGCTGAAGAAAGATCGGTTCCTGTGTCTTGATGTCGATCGGCGCAATACATGTGGTGTGTGCTAACTTCCACCTTTGGTCCTTCGCTGATTGCATGTATGTTTCGTAGTTTTACACTTTGATTTGACATATAGCCGAGCCATCTGACATATCCCCCATTCTGACAATATATCGCTCGTCGTGGATATCTCGTGAGATATTCCATGGTGTTTCGGGACTGCTCTTCGGAAAGATCCCGGAAGAAGGGGCTCAACCTTTGGCGTTTGTTGAGGATCGTGTTCCGCAACACTGAACATCTACAGTTCATTCTACAGTATCTATTCGCGTACGGACAGATGTGCACAATGTGGAAATGTGATCGTCCCTGGACATCTGGACATTGAGCTTTTTCGTTCCTTCGATTGCTCTCTCGATTGCTGCTTCTCTGTCTTGGAAGTGCTCGGACTCCTCCAAAGATCCTCTTTATGGTACCAAAGGCGGCATTTTTGCAGTTTGGTCCGTTCCAAATCAGCATCCTTCTACCAGCGCAGTCCTGTAGCGGAAAGTCCGTGTAGCGGCTGAAGTTTCTGATGGTCCCCCTGTTGAGAATAAACGGAATCAATGCGTCGAAGAAAAGTTTTTTCCCAGCACTGAGAGGCGACACAGATTCCAAGCAATTCTTCTTTGGTATGCGTCTGTCAAGCAAGTTTTAGAGATTATTTAAAGTAAGGTATCTTTCTGGTGCTGCCGGCATAGGGAGCGGGTTGCAGGGACAGCTGACTCCTGAACGGCAGCCTCAGGCACTTAGGGATCATCTGGGGAGTGTTACCTGCTGGTTTCTTCAGGCCTGCCTCAACTGCAGTTTCCAGTAAGCGTAGTAATTGTGCGTTTTCCTGCAGAAGGATTAGGAATTGCCGGCTGAACAAGCGGCCAACGTTCTCTACGCTGGTTCTGGGATTCCCGGAACGAGGCCCTTCATTGAGTCTGGGAACGTGGCAAGGGTCCACTCCCGTCTTTCGCGGATTAGTAGAGCCTTGGCTTGTGCCACCAGCGCACCAACGCCCTCTCCACCGCGGTTGCCACTGCTGCCTTTGAGGGGGGGTCCGTCCACTGTGGCTGTGAGGGGCAAGGCTAGAGGTTCCAGGGCCTCCGTGATGACCTCCTGTATGTGTTGGAGCTTTCTGTCACATGAAAGGTTCACTGAGAAACAGCGACTGGCTCCAAATGTTTGTATCTTGCGGTCCAGGAGTAGGGTCTGGAGGCAGGGCAGTTTAAGAGTAGGTGCGCCCTTTGTTTACTTGGACCTCTCCGATCTGCCCTCCAGATTTCATGTCCTAACATCGCCAGAGACATGGTCTAACCGAGAAGTCTGCCACCTCCGCGGGGTAGGAGGTGGAGGAATCCTCGGGCTGGGGGAGCAACCATGCTGTCCCTGGCTGCTCCCGTGGGTCATCTGATTGTTGGTTATCTGCAGGTGGCTCCGCATGCTACTGAAGAGGGGCAACACCGACTTGCTCCGGGTGCCCATGGTCCTGTCCAAGTTGGTCCTGTGAATCGCATGTTTTCCGACGTTCCACGTCATTGTTCACTTGAGGCTCCTCTTCGTGGCCCTCAATGATCACGTCCTGGTTGGTCAGGAGGTTATGTAGAAGGGCAGTGATGCCCGTCAATTCGTGCTGCAGTGCAGCCATTCCCTGTTGCATCGAGGACATCCCTTTCTCCACAGAGTCCAGGCGCGATTTGTCATGCTTCTTGTGAGGAGTCATGTCATGTGAGAAAAATTAAAAAGGCGGAAGCTGTAAGCTCCAATAAACCTGGGTCCTGTTTACTCTGAGTGGGCCCCTCTCCTTGCTTAATATCACAGGAATAACATTGGGGAAATCAGTCGTGTGGGGAGCAGTGCTCTCCTTGGTCAATGGAAAGACTTTGGTTTTTAATTGCTATTTCCCCTGTGCCAGCAAGTCTGTACGCCGTACGTACTTAGTTGAGCTGCAGTGAGAATATCATACACAGTGCAAGGGTACTGCTTGAATCATGCACTCTGCTTAATACTCAGTAGCTATCGCACAATGCGATGCAAGGCAGCTCCGCATTGCAAGCACTGCTCCTTACACGCAGTGGTGCAAGGATGCTAGGCAGCTCGCTCCTTAAGAGAGCGGCCTTTCTCACAAGGCAATGCAAAGCAAATATAGAGCAAAATTCGTAACTCACGGAGACAGGCTGTCGCATGACGCGAGGTAAATATGATTGACCGCTCGCTCAAGGCAAGGGAAGCTGGAAGACAGCTCGTCCCTTACAGGGACGGCCTCTCGCGTAAAGCGTGACAAATGAGGCAGTTTGACTTTGCAGAGGCAAGACAAAGGATGAAGAGAGGCGCGTTGCAATAGGAAACGGTTTCTCGCACATAACGAAGTAAGGCAGCTCCTCCCTTGGGGGACGGTCTCTCGCACCCGGCAAGGCAGATACGGTTACTTTGTTCGTTCGGCCCAGGAGAACGGCCTCGCACACGAAGCAAGACAAAGTTTGAAGAGCAACGTGCTCCTTACGGGAGCGGCCTCTCGCACTACGCGAGGCAGAGAACCACAAGTAGGGCCACAGCGAGTACCTAAACCCGCACCAAACTCTAAAATCCCTTCTGGTCTAATATCCCCAACATGAAGTACCGGGTTTCGGAAACCACGTGGTGGTTTCGAAAGTACAGACTGCGACACACAGAAGTCAACTCGGGTAGTCTAAACTGCTGACGAGAGGGATATCATGCTAAAAATGTGTGCTGAGGGCTGAAGATGTGTGGTAGCCCAGAAAAACGTTATACCGGAGGTTTTACGTCGTGGACGAAGTAGGAAGGATGCCTTACCTGTCCGGAGAAGAAACCATTCGGGAGTTGATGCAAAGAAAACAATGGAGGAACGGGAGAGACAAGAGACCCTGACTCTGACAAACGTCAGGAAAGAAAGGCGGGCAGAGATTAGGGTAGCAGCATTATAGAGACAGAGTAGCGCCATCTACAGCTTCCGCACGCAAGTTTTTTATTGACTTTGAGCTTGACTCTGAAGCGCGAAAAGGAAAAAGCTGTTGTAAACCCTGGTAGTGAGTTACGACAAGTACAGAAGTATAATTTGACATGACGTGGGCGTCCCTCATGTCTCGCCACTGAGAGACGGACACTTGACCTTTTCGACCTGAATGCATACGAACCACGTGAAAGCTTATTGTCCACCTTCACTTCGGCAGGCAAGTCCTTCTTGTTGTTACGGAATGTGCTTCGAGCAGAACACACCCCGTTCCCCCAGATCAGTTAAGAGCTGAGTCGAACTGAAAATTTATCGAATAACACTTGATAGTAAGTGTCTCCCTGTACATCGTATAATTCCTGCTCTAACTTCAGGTAAGTAGCATTCGCTAGAACTGGTAATTATATACTTCTGTATATGTCGCCACTTACTGTCAGGGTTTACAACTGCTGGTTCAAAGCTTAGTGCACACCCGCGACAGTACTTGCACTACGAAACTTGCATTTCAGCATGAGTCACGGCTGTAAAAACGATTAAACGTGGTGTCTGACGACCTTCCGGACTTCCGTAATGGAAACCCCCTCATCCCGTGCTTTGGAAGTCGCAGCCCCTCTAGTGGAATGTGCTATGAACACTGAAGTGTCGATGTCTGCTGATCCTAGCCCATGCCGCACCCAATTTGCTATAATAGCGCGAGAAGCTGGCCTGAAGGGTTTCTGAGTTATCAAGCGGATCTGTGAACAATCCGTTGAACAACGAATTGTAGCTCTGTGATCACGCTCGGGAGGGTGTGAGAGTGACCGGTGGTCTGACTGAACTTGCGGTGCAAATTTTGCTGTGGTGTCTGGAGAAATTCGAGCTGATACCCTACAATTATCTACAGAACCCATGGGTCCTGGGAAAGCTGAGCCCAGACATGAAGAGAATGATGTATTCTGCCGGCTGGCGAGAGCGACCAGACTGTGGGACATTATCTCTAGTATTCCCCCTGGAAAGGCCTTCCTTGAAAGGGCTGGGCTGGACGAAGGGAGATGGTGGATTTGAGTGTGGCCAGCCGGCTGCGCTTGACTGCAGGCTCCTCTAGGGTACTACGAGAGGTCCCCTGGTGTGCCTCACGGAGGGCTTGAAAGGTGGCATTCCGAATATTTATCTGGTCGAGAAAAGATTTCCCAAAGAGCTGGTCTGCCTCTGAACCGGGGTGCCCATGGATCGCAGATCCGGAAAAGGACGCTCTCCCGACGCTTATTTCCCAGGAAAGGGAATAGGAAGGGCTTGAGCTTCTGCCCGTCCGCCGTGCAACACAACATCGCAGTGATCGTGCTCTTTTCATTTCCGGACGAAAGGAGCCGCACTTGCTTTGCACCTTTTGTGTCCACACTGTAGTTCGACGGCATGTAAAAAAATATTGGCGTTTGGTCAGCGTTTCCAATGTGATCCGGCATGTAGTCGTTTGCCCTGCGAAGTCGAATAACAAACTGCTGGAACGCACTCATCTTTTCCTCGTATTCCTCGGGAAGCCTTTGGCAGATGCTCGTTCTTCGCCTCAGCGAAAAGCCAGCTCTGGCTGGCCGAGCCAGCTCCGGCTGGCTCGAAAGCAAGATGGCGGAACCTCGAGGAGCGAGCCAGTTGGAGAGTCTTCAATTTTATGATCTCCGTGGAGACGGGACGTTGACCTAGCCGCAATTCCTTGATGTTATCCGCAAGAGCGTCTTGTCTAGGCCAATTAAAGCCTTTCCTCGTAGATGTGCAGGTGAAAATCCTGTCCTTCTGTTTCCTCCACCTACGGACGCACGTTTCAGGAACGTTGAAGAGACGCGAAGCTGCTCGATTTCCATCCTCTTGTGCTGACTGGATTATCTTTCGCTTGAAACAAGCTTGACAATGACGGCGTTGCTGTGGCATCGTGGAGCACGTTGCCACTAGTTGTCACACGTCCGAAACCACGTGTAACAGATTTCCGATATCAACAAACGAGCCATTATGTGACCAGGTCGTTGCGCCGATGACGATGGGCCAGCCGTCCTTCACCGAGTACTCGTTAGCATTTGACATAGCCGCCAGTTCTTGGCACCTGATTGTAAATCGCACCTGGTTTTGAGTACCAATTTTCCCGAAAAAAAGTGCGCGCTAGAATCGTGCAAATACGGTAGTTGTCCCAGATGGGAGAAGGGGGCTGCTAGATGGTACCCCACCATATGTCTCTCGACACGACCGTCCGAGTCTGTGAGGGTGCCTGTGGCTGTTCATGACAACCCTTGATTGGCACATCTTTCGAGCAGGGCCACTAGGGGGACTCACTGCTGATGCGATGGCAGCTTGTGCAACCCGGAGGGCCTGGTCCCACTGGCACACACCTGAGTCCACGTCGGCCTCAGTGCCGGTGCGCCTCTGGTCCCTTGTCGCCTCCCGCACCAAAGACTACATTTCCACGTTGAGATCGAGAACAATGAAGAAGGGAAGTCTCAGGGGCCTCACGGCAGCGGCCATGCCTTCCCTCTAGGCCTCAATGTAAGCGTGCAAAATCAACAATGACCGAAGTTGCCTCACGAGGCCCAACTCCGGCCAGGCCTGCGAACCAGTTGTCTATCCCTGAGGGTGGCTCAGAATTCTCCTTTTCCTCATCTGGGCCCGTACGTGTTGGAGGGCGCGAAGAGTCTGGGTGAGATGTTGCATCGTACTCCAAGAAGTAGGTAGTTACATCAACCTCCTGATCTGGGAGTGGTGATAATCGACTGGTCGAAGTTACGGCCAGGTGCCATATATTTATATAGGCCAGTTATATTTATTAATGCCAATTGTAAATATATTTATTAATGCCAATTGTAAAGCTAATAGTGCTGGGAATCGGGCCAATTGCGATGCCAATCAGGTGAAGGAGAAAACCCAGCGGAAAAACCTTCATGACCTGTAACAGAAGAAATACAAGACAGTACATGTAAAGAATATACACATTTATTAACCTCCAAATATTTCGTTATCTGCAATAACATTTTTAATTAATTTTTCATTTCAGACCTTGAAAGAAAACATAAAATTAACATCGTCACATTGCTTACCACATGATAACTCACGTTGGGCACAACAGTGACCTGAAAAAGTGGTCATGCCCCTTCCTCCAATCTGTAGAACCTGACATAACCTATCCTCACTAAAGTGAGGTGATTTAGCCCATTTCAATGACCCTACCTTTCACAAGACGGCAAGTTTCGAATCCGTTAGGCTTAGCATACCCATGTTTCTCCTGCGCTAAAAGTGAATCAGATGGGGTTGTTGAAATGCATATAAAGGAACTTCTAGTCCACAGAATTTTGTAATTCTTACATTTCTAGATTCAGTATATGAACTCTTTCCACTTCTATGCAATTTTTACCTTCCTAACCCTTTCACTAATTTTTAAAAACGAGTGGTCCCGATACGGAACTACACCCGGTGATTTCAAGGCGATAGCTCTGATTCAAAATGGTGCCATTGGCCTTGGCGCCGCCTATCGTGTGACGTCAAATGACGCGGTTTGGTAGACGCTCCTCTCAATGGCAAAACTCTCCTAATAAACGGCTCTCTGGGAAGAACTCCGAGGGCGCCATCTGTCACGGATCTCCTCGCGCGAAAATGGGACCAAAGCTGTCGAAGAGTTTTCCCCGTGAAAACAAGACCTCAGTCAACTTACTGCGCTAATAAACATCAGGGGTTGCCGTAGTTTGCGTTAGAACTGCTCTTTGCTTGCAGAAGGTAAAGGACCGTACACAGAGAGGCAGAACTGTGAATTGATACATATACACATTTAGCGGAGAAGTTACAATACACATGGGTCGCCAGGCAAACCTTTGATAATGAATGGAGCTACTGTTACATATTTTGTTCCGTGCTGGGCACTGCAAAGCTAGTTCATTGTGATGGTGTTCGAAGCAAGTCACGTTTTGTTCTGCGTCCATTTTATTACTGTAAGCCTCTACATTCACTTGAATGTGAAGAGACCATGTGATGTGGAAAAGTTGTTCATGTACACAGTGTGACTCATTTGAAAGGTGACACAGAGGAGCAGAAAACTCGTTTAAGAACAACAAAAAGTGGTGCCTTTCACTTGATTTTTAGCACAAGGACCGACGCAGCACAACCTATAAAGAAAAAAAAAGAGACTTGGTTTGTCGTAGTGAAAGCAAACCATAAAACACACGTAAACCAGAATCCAGCTCCGAAGTGTGTCTACAAGCTGCACTGTCTTCCCCTGAAAGTGTGGACAATTGAGTCTTCCCTTCACAAGGGATCATGGGAAAAGTGCAGCTTTTGATGCCTTCTGCTGAAGCAGGATTTCTTTCATGAAACTGTGATAAAAGTAATCAGAAGGCCCAGGTTCTAATAATGGCCTTAGCACCTCTTTCCTGAGTTGTTTGGCTTTATTAATCCTTGTTGCCTCACTGCAAGTGACCCTTGGAGGAATTGTCATATCTGAGGTCCGTATACAGGCATCCACATTCAACCTGGTTTTGCGTGATGCTCACTGCACCACAGTTGTTCCCTTGTAGGCATTATGGAGGGTTCACTGACACACTGTTCTCTACTAGTCTGTGTCATCCAGAAAGCTTCGAACAATTCACTCTGTATCTTACCCTTGAAGGAGCATGGAAAGTGTATTCAAGCTGTCTAAAAACCACACGTATTTCGTGAGATGGCCCATGAAAAGCATAAACGAAAAATAGTTTGGCTCAAAGAGGTCTCACTACAACACAAGTTAATTGTAAAAAATGCTTACGCGGCGGGAGGTATCCGGACTCCATCTTCAGGCCACTCCCTCAGTCTTGTAACGTCGCACCGGCAGTGCGCCTCATTGGCTACAAAAAATTCATCTGCTCTCGACGTTTTGAACATTGTATCCGTTTACCGATGGCACACTGCGGTGGTTCTTTTATTATTCTTTTATCATGATCGGTGTGCGTCTACGAATAGGGAGTACGTACCATTCGTACGTCGAAATCGCCGTCTCATATGTGGAGGTGTACAATGTGGCTCCTTGTGGTTTGATGCGTCTCTCGTTTGCGTTCCATTCTGATCGAGACAGAGCCTGTATAATTGCCCGTACTCGTGTGTTACACAAGTGTGTGCTTTATTCAGGAGGCCTACTGTGATGTCGTGTGGAGTTCGAGGTTGCGCAAATGAAAAAAAAATAAATAAATTACGCGCGGTTTTCCCATCCATCACGTTCCTGCAATGCAATGACCCTACTGGAAAATTCTGGTATGATTCTGCCAGTATAAGTTCATATCGTAATCTGAAACCAGGTATGGTACACACCAGCATACCTGCCATGGGAGCATGTCTGCCATACCGGCATGTCTGCCTTACAGGCAAGCCTGCTTTTTCGGCATACAAGTAATTCAGGCGTACCTGCTGTAAAGAAATACCTGCTACTCTCGCCCATGCACAAGAATAGAACAAAACCAACGTCACGTTTTCCAGTGTTTATTTCTTGCGGTTTATGTCGGAGAGCAGGTTTCTCAAGTGCCGTGTCAGGTGCTGGTACCTTTCCTCATTGGAGACGTGTGGGTCTGGCTTGCGCTTGATGTACTCCCAGTAGGCATCGGAAACATAGAGTGGATTGGTAACGTGTTGACAAATGAAGGTATGACAATAGTCACAGGAAAAACAGCAGCACAAGGTGAATGCAGCATGCACAATGGCCATATCCCTATGGTTACTGAGAATATAGTCAGGTATGAATAGCAGAGCTTGTCAATCATATACACACATTCTGATCACCCAGCTACTTTCCATGATGTCATATTATGAGTGTAGTCCCTCCCAGCCATGCAAAATTGGTCAAGAAAACAGACGATTTTGCACCACTGCGTAATTTGTGCAATCATATTTTGACTCAGAAAATGCCAATAAAATAAAGAATTGCATAATTTGTCTACTCCCATTTTTGCATGGGGATATCTGTCCCATACACCTCAGCAACTGCTGCGATTGTTTTTAGGTTACCATGAGGTTTTCACAACAATGTCAGTTATTAGTGCTGTGACCAGGGTGCGGCGGAACGAGGAGGGAACCAGTACGAGGTACGCTCCCGACAAGCCATTGTGGTGCCGCCATCTATTTCGTCGTTTTTATAATTTTAAACCGATTTTCGCATTGTTGTGCGGTTTTCCTGGCTCCAAGCACACGTTCGATGTCACACGACATGGCTGCCCACAGCGCTTTTATTTTCTTATTTTTGAATGACTTCATTGGGCCAACTTGCTTCAAGTATAGGCTTCATATCGGTCCTATAGCAGCATCATTTCCCCTTCGCACCATACGCTTTGATTGAGAGATTGAGCATCGCCGCTGCCGATCTGGATTGGAGGGGTACCATCACTTTGACCACCCGCAAGTCTGTAAATGACTAGTATAAAGTCGTAGTAGTCATTATTGCAGTTATGTTCTATCAGCTTTGTGCATTGTTGTATTTAATGTTCTTTGTGTATTGCGTCAGTCCAAACGAAATCCATAACAAATAGTAATAATAAAAAATAAAGCTGAAGGAAGTGCACAGGAAACATTGGCAACTCTTCAATCGTATCCGAGCACCATTCACATAGCATTGTATCCCTTAACTGCACTTACTTTCTATAACTCCTCGCAACGTGGCATTTATTCAGAATGTGTCTTAAGTCCTGACAGGGACATTGCATGTGCAAACACACTCAGCACCTTAAAGGGGCAATAAACAGGTATACGAGGCGCACTTTTTTTAAATGCATTGTGATACGTTGCTGACGGTGAACGTCTCCAGAAAATTATTGTCGCAAAAAAGGAAATAATGTCTCCAAACCGACTGATTATTCACTGCACTCTTTTGCCCTCATGCCCCGCCCCGCGATATCCTGGCCTCCTGTGCCTGTGATTTCGTTGAGTGGGAACTGAGAGATATGCGTCTTGGAGGTCGATGCGAGCCAGGTAGTCCCTATCGAGGGTAAGGGGCTGTAACGTATGCCAGCCCTCCATCTAGAAGTGTTCATACCGCAGGAACGGTGTTTAGCGGTCGTAGATTGAGGATTGGACGGAACCCCCCGTCCTTCTTAATCACCAGAAAGAGGGACGAAACGAACTGATCTTTGGAGGGATCGATTTGTACAATGGCCCCCTTGGAGGGAAGGGAATCAACCTCCAGACTGACAAGTTACCTTTGACTGCTGAAAAGATTGGGCAACGTGATAGGTTGGGTTGGTAAGGAGTTGCAACTATAAGTCGAGGAAGTAGCTCTGGACAGATTGCAGGATTCAGGTGTCGTCTGTTAGTGATTGCTAAGTCTCTGTGCATTCATATATTGTCCCGCTCGTTTGTGTGCTATTGAATTATGTGGCATGGGACTTACCTCTGCCCCTGTAGAAGTTGCCTCGCCCCCAGGGTCCACTGGCCAGGGTGATGCTGGGTAGAAAGGGCTGCTGGGTGGAGCCGCCCATGTCTGGCCCGGAGTTCCGTGGCCTCTTAGCGGCGGCCGTGCTCTGGATTATTGTCGTCGGACGCTTGGAACTCTCTACCGCTGTATCAGCGACCGCCAAACCTGCGCATTCTCCTGCAGGCGTGTCAGGTAGGCCCGACTGAACAGGTTTCCGATGTCGTCCCCCGCCTGCTCTGGTAGATTCTCGACGAGGGATTTCGGGGATGGAGGGAAATTCTCTAAGGCTGACTCTTGTCGCTCGGAGAAGGCTCATGCACTGGCGTGTGCCAGGAAGTTGACGGCTGCCCCGACACGCTTGGCCACGGCTTGCTTCGATGGAGGTGCCTTAATGGTATCAGCCAGCAGGCCCCCTAGCGGTGGGAGCACTGCTAGGATGGCAGCGTGGAGGGACCGGAGGTTGCAGTCCCTCGGAACATTGATCCCAGAGTCGCATCTCGCCCCAAACTCTCTCATTTCTCTGTCCAGTATTGGAGGTCGTATAGGGCAGGAATGCGCAGTTCGAGAAAATCAATCCTGGCTCCTTTGCAGCGGTCGGCACGGCCTTCCACCTTCCAGTGTTCTTCAGTGAACTTGGCCACAGATGGGGGACACGAGGACGAGGAACATTTGGGTGCGGGCAAATCTTCCAGAAAATCCCCCCCGGGATCATGATCTGAACCCCCCTTTCCCCCGCAAGGATGTTGTTGGCGGCTTGGAGGCCCCCATGAGACTTGCACGGTCCTAGCGTGTGGAGTACGATATCCTCAACTGTTTCATCCAGCGCTACTGTCTGATCTACCGCCTGTGGCGCCTGTGAGGGCAGACTACCACTGCACGGGGAGGCGTATGAAGGAGGGACTGCACCCTGTCTGCCATGTAGCTCCTGCAGTAGGACCGAAAAGTTGTTCTTGCTCGCTGATATGTTGGCCATAACTGACCGCAGCAACGTCACGGATCCCTCTAGAACATTGTGGCGGGACGGGGTTGTTTCCGAATCAGAAAAGAGAATACTTCAGTCAATCAGTCAATCAAAGGCTTTATTTCACTGAAATACAGTGTAGCACTTGGCTATGCCCAGGAAAACTTTCCGTTATACAGTTGTCCCTTACCATAATGGGCTGGTATGTCGCCGCCATATGTACAGCGCTCTAGAGCTTTGGGCAACTACATCAATGTACAGTGGCCGGTACTTAGTAGGGTTCCGGCTTCCCTGAAGGGCTGCCAGTGTATGTTCAAGGATTTAAGGGCACACAAGAAGAGTGAAAGTAGATTATTGATTGCAAGTGACACCTCGCTGCCAGCATCAACTCTACCACCTGCTGCTATGGATGAACCAGACCCCGATCAATAGTAAGGTTGTTGTTTGATAACCGATATGAGCAGATCGCTGCCTTACGGCGAACTTCGCGCAGTAGTGAAAGGTGCGTTGACACGACGCGGAATGTTCGCTGGCTGCGATTACTTGTTAAGACCGCTATCCCAAGACAATAGCAAGAAAGACGCCCCTGATGGATTAGAATTTTGCTTTATCTAGTTGGATTATTATACATTATTATTAATACATTTATTTATACATATGAATAATTTATATATACATCTTTGCAAATTTTCGATTCAATGTACTTACGTGATTTAAAAGTTCATACTGGCAGCCACCGGTAGCCGTCTGCCCCACAGAATAGGTTCTGCCGCTTTCCTGGCCAGTCACTTCTGCCAGCAACCATTTCTGCAATTCTGAGCCTTCCCAACATGCCCCTCTCCGTGCAGATGACGTTGATAAAAATGGGCGCAACATCCGTCGTTTTGGTCTGTCACCAGTGATATCCGTTTCAATAGAAATCAATCGAGTTTCTCCGAAATGGTGGCATTCCGTAAGTAATGGTCGGAATAAGTACTACATGTCCTGCAATAATAGGGAACTGGGGCTAGATAACTCAAAAAGTGGACGAAGCCTCAGGTATATGCAGGTCCCATTAATGGCCAGACTCCCTTTTAATATACGGTACTGGGCGGCGCACCACCACTCCACCGAACGAATGAACTCTCCCACTTCCGCCCGCCGCTAGGGTGTCGCACTGAGGAGGATATACGCCGCTCGCGTGTTCCGAAAGCTTTTGTCCCGACCTGTACCTTGGCGGGTAGAAAATCCAGCGAATGTTGTTTCTTTGTTGCCTGTCTCTTTTGTAACCGTTGCTCAACATGCAGAACGTATCATTTTGTAACATGCGTGGTATTATATAGGAATAGACTTCTCCTTATTTGCAAACAAATGACGTCATAGTGTTCGACAGTGCCACCAATTTGGTAGAGTTGAACTACGTTCAAAGCTAGTGGCGAACAAGGTCGCTCCCGAAACCCATGGTCTTGAGGGGGTTACGATGGTCTCTGAAACGCTTCCGGTCAAGAGATCCATCGAGTCAGGAGATCCAACCGGTCACGTGACAGGCGAGTCAAAAGATCCAAAGCGTCAGCAGTTCCAACCCGGTCAAGAGATCCAACGGATCCAACGAGTCAAGAGATCCATCGAGTCAGGAGATCCAACTGGTCACGTGACAGGCGAGTCAAGAGATCCAACCAGTCAAAGCATCATACTGGTCAGGATTCCCGACAGAAAAGAAACTCTATCCCTTACCATATTCATTGCAGAACGATTGCGCTGTACGTAGTATTAAGTTAGGAAGTAATATGGCCGGTAACAGTGAAGACTTTTCAGTGTTTCCTCTCTTCTTACCACACACACACAAAAAAAGTAACCGAGAAAATACTGTGGTTGCGCTGTAGGTTACCGCGGCGAGTCGAGTCCCCCTTTTGCCTTTGCACGTTTATGTCCATTGCCCCTAGCGCCGTACCACGCTATGCCCGAACGGATGCTTGTTACCAAGAATATTGAGCTCAACTTACAAAGAATCGTAGGCCACAGAGCTTAAAACTTATCCTTGTCGCGTTCTTTTCATTGGCCCCCACCCTTGTCACGTTATTCTATTCTTTTACTGACCGTGCGGGAAAACACTGTCTGATGGCGCTTTCCAATCAACATTGACCTGTCCTCAACCCCAAAATGCGGGGCATACTGCTGGACTCAGAGCTGTCTTTGTACTTTTGTGTCCATTGCCGCAGTCGTCCCCCTGTCATGCCAGTACTGAAGTTTGTTACCAAAAATATTGGGCCCAGCCGCAAAGTTCTTTGTCTTTGTCCTTTTGTGACGGCGGGAAAAATTAAGGGAAAACGATACAGAAACATACAAAAGAAAGAAAGAAAAATGTTCGGGCGATATGGAGCTTTCGTATCTTTCGTACCCTGAGAGAGTCCATGATCAGACGGTTCCGCCATGTAGAACGTGTGTCCACAACAGCGACTTAGCTCTTCGACTACGAGCCTGCTGTGATACGAGAGGTGTTTGAATAATCAACGTGTTTGAAACAGCAGCCGTCCCATCCAATGTGAGTGTACGTAGCTCACGCTAACTACAGAAATGATCTCTAACCCGAAGCGCTGAAAAAAAAAAAAAAAAAAGACAGCACTCCTATAAATCCTGTGTTACAAACAGGTCGATCTTATAATGCAACCTCCTGTTTTTAACACGAATGACATACGAGAACTGTCGGCTTTTCTTTGACTGCGCTATGTGTTACAAAGTAAGTAACTAAGTCAATCAAAATGAGATGTTGATTTGCCACCTGCATTTGTATTCTATTTATACCGCACGTAAAACGAGTCCCTCGTACTTCGATACGGGTAATTTCTGCTTAGCGATGTTAGAGTTAACGACGTAACACAAAGGGGTCAAAAGATCCAAGGCTGGCGAACCCTCAGGCGAGTCAAGAGATCCAACCGGATCAAGATATCCTCCGAGTCAAGAGATCCATCGGTGGATCTCTTGACTCGATGGATCTCTTGACGTGGAATCCTTCGGTCTTACGGCAGTGAACAAGTGCCCATTCGTAGAACCCAGCCCTCGCCTTCCGATTTGTTTCGGTTTCAGTCTGCCTACCAACGTCATCATGACGTTTCTCGGGTAGAGGTTTATTGGTTAGTTCATTCGTTTAAAAGCCTCGCTGTTGTTCAAGTAAATATTTGTTTTGTTTAAGCTACGTTGCCTTTGTGACTCCCTTGATTTCACAGTCTTGTGTTCACACGTGCCGCAAGGTACGCATTGGCAGTCCAACCTCTTTCTTCTGTGTCCTTGCTTACGAGGTAGGGTGTGCTTCAGGTGAATCGCACAGGTCCAAAGTACATATCGCGGAATTAGTCCGATATTCCCCTGCCGCCGGCCCTCGTGACGCATGCATAATGATCTTTAAATTTTGTCTTGCTGCCTGCGTGTTCAGTATATTACAAAGTGCTTAATACGAACAACGCTCCAGTTCAATCTTTTCATTCCCTTCTAAACTGTTCATACCCTGAAAGAAGCTGCCACCGCGGCTCCATTCCCACACCACAAAATGGGTGGTAGGATAGTAGATTTCACTCTGACAGGCTCTGCCATTGCAAATTCCCAGAATGTGAAATCTTCCAAACTGTGTCATATTCTTTAATATGTGGACACCTTTGCGAGGGGTTGACATGCTGGCAAGGCACACCTTCTGCAGCTAAGGTGAGTACAGAGAGTTCCAAGGGACCGAAAGAAACCTACGGCAGCATGGATGTGTTCAACAGTAGATGTAAGCAACGTCAAAGGTCCACAACACTAGAATTCTTGCCAGAGACTGAGAGACATGTGCGCCGACGACGTAGTTTTTCTTTTCTTTTTTTCTTACGGCACAAATTTAGATGTGCCGAATATTTAGATTAATTCAAACAAGTATCACTAGTCTCTCCCCTCAAGTTTTAAGTTTGTACTGTAGAGATATAACAGTTATTACAAAGAATTATATACTACACTGAACACCTTTAAAAATTTGATGTGACACATATGCTTTGACTTTTTGGAGGTGCTGTGGTAATCAAACTTTGCGGGGGCTTCTGTCGGTGTCCATTTTTTTTTACGCATGTTCTGCACCCGTTTATTCTGTACGTCACGGCCGCTTTGAGGGGACCGATATTGGGAGACCACTTTTGTCTTAAACACAGCTACAGGAAACATCACATTCAACCAATTATTATGACAGTCATTGCAACGGTCTGACGACAAAGCGCACACACAAAGGAGCTATCCCTGTCACAGCACCGCAACGGAGACACAAGTTCTTTGTCACCAACATGAGGCAGCAAACAATACCGATACATGAAAAAAGGGTGATACTCTTGGTCTGATCATGACTTAATAATACTGAACTTGTGCGCGAAGCTGATTCAAAGGAGATGGATGTGCACTTCCTTTGGCAGAGAACACAGTGTGCCGGGCTGGTAATGCATGCAATATAGCTTTTTTTATTATTATTATTATTCTGTGTTAGCGCCGCGAAGCAACTTTGGCTATGAGTGGCGTACAGACGTGAACAGATTAAGAGAGGACAGCAGAAAGGAGGGGGGTGGGGGTTTGCAGTATAGTGCTCGTTTGCGCACGTATACTGATGACAGCATTACAGGTGTAGCGTAACATGTTCTCGGTAGTATATTATGCTCTCAAACTATATTTCCCGACGAATAAAACACAGGTATGCTCTCTTGAGCCTTCAAAGAGCCATCAATTGACTTGCACTAAGTGCATGTTTCACGGAATATATATATATATGTATATCAGAGTGGTCAAACGAATGTACTGAATGAAGCCCAATTTATTCCTTGATAACGGATGAATTAGCTGTGAAAAGTCAGGCCCTACCTTTTTACCCATACAGTTGCTGCAACCGTAAGTGCAATAAGCTGGCATGAACGTTGCGGCGACTGATTAGGGCACACCAACATGGCGGCCGGTTGTGATGCTCTCTCGCACCCTATGCGCGATCCAGCCATATACCATAGAGCAGTCTTGGGTAGTAACTAAGTTACTTTTAACTTGTAACTGTAGCTAGTTACTTTTAGGGGTAACTAGTTACATTTCCAGAGAAGTAGCTTTTAACTGTAACTAGTTACTCGAATAACTGTCGTTCCCTTTTTTTCTTTACTCTACCTTCCTCTACTTCCCCCTGACAGTGTCTTCCTTCCTTTTATCCGTGATCGGTATGTGCCCCGTGCTTTGGGCTCTTGACCATGCAGGGAATTCCAGCTTTGCGAACAGAAATTAGTTGAAGTTAGTGACCCTCAACGGTCGGAGTGAGTCATATGTGAAATATAGTGTCACTGCCTTAGCATGGGATCCTGCATCCTGAGGATATGGACAAGGGAATGATTATGCACTTTCCAGAAACTTTCCGGTCAGCTCACTTGCGCTCCGACCAGTGCAATGGCTAATCCTGCTCCGGTTGCTGCTACCATAAGCCTCCGTGGCCGCTCTATGAAGCAACCTTCGAGTCCTATTTTTCCGTGTGGGATAACAGCCTATTAACTTATACTGCTTCTGGTTAAGTGCAAGACAATTTTTATCGCACTTCAGTAAATGTAAATATATGTATGTTTTTAACAAATGTATCACCCTCTCATGGTCGTTTTTATAAAAAGTAAACTGTAATGTAACTAAGTTACTTTCTCTTTGTAACAGTAACTGTAACTAGTTACTCGACCAAGAAAGTAGCTATAACTGTAACTTAGTTACTATTTTTGGCAGATAAACTGTAACTGTAACTGAGTTACTTTTTAGAAGTAACTTACCCAAGACTGCCATAGAGATCAGTGTGGTTCGATGTACGCAGCGAGCCGCTGTGAACATGATAATTTTACCTTGTTGCTGTGTTTGTGTGCCCGGGTTTCTTACATCAACTCTTGGAATAAGTCTGGCAGACGAAATGTGAATACTGTATACAGTTGGGAATCGTGTTTATTTGCAAATTTATATTTTGTTTAGACTCCTTTCGCGTTACCGAACGCTCGCACCACATATCTTCAGGATCTTCCTGCTCGCCCGCTTACGGACGAATAAGTGCTTTCGTTTCTGAAGCGCAATGCTGTTTATCGCGAAGTCTTTCCAATCGCTGAGTGGCTTCCTGGAGACAAGACTCCGAGCCTTGTTGATTGGATGGCCGGACTGGCTTGGACAATGATAGCTTGTGACATAAGCTGAGTCAGCCACGTTGCTGCGATCAGGCCGAAATTGTTACCGTGTTTGGCATCTTCTCCAGGCCAGTCTTCGATGGCACTGTATCACTTGGGACAGTAGCTCGCTTACACATGTTTGAGTTGTGCCGCTGTACGTCACTGGTCACGTGAGGGGAGTAGCATACGTCACGACGTCCTCTCGTTCTGCGATGCGCTCGTTTCACGAGGAGAATTTTTCAAAGGTGTGTGGAACACAGCCCTCGCGCTCGTCTTTCTTTTGCGGGAACTCATTTTATTCGTAGGAAAACGCCCTGCACCGAAAAATAAGAAAATTTTGCGGATTACCTCAGTGCTCCTTTAAAGCTGACGACTGTAGGGGCTAGGTGAAAGGAGGCTATTTTTGGAAAGTATGAAATCAGGATACCTGCGATGGTTCAAAATGCTGTGGTCTTACTGTCAAGGTCACATCTAAGTCTGGATAAGATAAATGGGAAGGATAATAGGCTTTGTAGAGATATGCTTGATCTCGTGAAACAACTACCATAATGCGGCTACTTGTAGTTGTCCCACACCGTGTAATGCAATTCCATAATGGCTGACTAAAAATGCGGCTGTGCAGCACTGTGGATGTATAAAACATTGCAAAGATGATGTTCTAAACTTGATAATGCAGAATTCAGGACTAGTTTCATACTGCTGCTTCGTCGCCAATACTGGCAACAATGAAAGTTCTTCTTTCGTTGCTTTGTGGGTATTTTGGAGTGCAGGTGACAGCATCAAGTCAAGATGACATGTGCAAAGCCATGGCAAGACACCTTCCCCTTAATGACCTGTACACAGGTCTTGTTCATTTGACCTTGAGCTCATCCACTCATATCTCATTTTCCTTGTTTATACCCTCCTTTTGAATGTCCATCAGTGTGAAAACTTTCATTATTTTTATTTTGCATCTTAGGAAAAGCATACAAAATATTTATATCCTTGCTTTTCTTGAACTTGTAACAGGTCATCGCTGATCACTGATGACATTGCCGTCATTAGTTATGCAAGGATCCAATAGTTCTGTGAGGCACTAACAGGAATTAACCTTCCCTTGTCACGTGCAGTTCGCAGCACAAGTGCGACGACCAGTTAAAAATATCCAGTTCAAAGTGTCAGGTTTTCATTGTTTCTCATTTATTGAAAGCACTAACCGCAGCCGTTTTCTTACAGCTCCGCAACACTAAAGGTGCAGACGCTTGTGGACTACTCGGAGCCTGTGAAGAGAGACAAGTACCCGTCCAAGGTGGCTGCACTACACGAATTTCTCAGAGAGGTTTGTGCTTGGGCTTACTTTCATAGCAGCACTTCCAGGATCATGTTTTTGCCAGTGACAGTCGATATGCTTTGAAACAACTGACACTGATAATCCTTGCTAGGTATCGTGCCTTGCAATGTCTCTCGCTTACCTGCTAACTGTGCCAGGAGAGAATCAAGTGCTATGAACCCAAATGGAGATGTACCTTATTGAGGGTACATCTTGTGAGTACTTATATAAAAGCATGCATACCACCTTTAATGGGAAAGCATTTGGAAACTGCAAGAGCTTCTAATATGGGCATTTGTTGCATCCGCGTTGGGCTCGGCATGTTGGAGGTGCAGATAGGCACGATGACCTAGATGGTATTCTCCGCCGTCCGGGCTCGCAAGTGCATTAGGAATGAAAATAAGGTTTCAGTATGAACCAGTCGCTCTTGTGCCATTGAGCACCAAAACACCACCAGTATGAACCCTTATTTTCATGGTCATCAACAAGCAGAAGAAGAAAGATATGAGGCCCTGCCTATAACACTAACTTGCTCATCCTTGCAGGAAATGCAGCGAGTAGTGAGCATCGAAAGTCACGTCCTTCGAAACATGCACCTTGATGCATGGGCAAGGGTAAGGAGCACATATTGTTCACCGTACTTGTCATGCATTCACTGGGGACTGTGTGTACGTAGCTGTGGAGCTCTGGCTTCAGCATCAGTGAGTCTAAGGCGGAAGGCGCTCTCAACGGGGACCGAATCAATGGGACGCTTTACTACCTGTTGAGCCATGTGCCTCATCGCAGTCCTCGTCTACTGGAGGAGACGCTCGCGTACCCCGAGCATTGCTACGGAGGACATCGCACGCTGTATGTCAGAATTTCCAATGTCCTTTGATCTCGGAGCACCTCGGCGATTTTGAGGAGTTACAGATTTCTCAGAAAGTGTGTATTATGTGTAGGAAATGCCATAAATGTGGTAACGAGCAGGGATCCTAGTTTTCCGTGGTAAAAATATCAAAATTCCGTGCTCAACTGTGAGAAATTCCGTACTTTTCTGAGACAAAAATTCCACGTAATACTGGTCCTGCGCCGGTAGAATTATAATACAACCCTGTTGCAACACTCCATTCGAATGGTAGCATTGAAATGATGTGTGGATGCTCCTTGCAATAACCCCGTGGCTCCAATCTGGCCACATGACATATTTTCAGGCTCTTTGTGCACCTTCATTGCGCCCTAAAGTGACACGCACCCCCAGGAAGCACAACGATGTTACAATCCAATGCCATGTTCATAATTGGCATTGAACTTCTTCGAAATTTGTTCCAACTTCTCTACAATGCAATAACGTTAAAGGAGGGCTATAGCAACCCAGCTATATTTTGCATGCCTATTTTGCTGACATTGGGAGCCGAACAAAATCCCTAATTTGCTGAATCTCTGCATACTGTCAGCCAACTCACTTGGACTTGAATCATGGGCATTGCAAGAGAATGGTAACCCAAGACAAGGAAAAGGGAACGAAGAAGACCTTGAGCTACTTGTTTGATGAGAACGGAGGTGCATGTGTACTAAATCTTCACTTTTAATGCTTGCCTAGTGAAGCCTCATTTGCATGAATTTCCAGTGAAGCCGCATAGGATGGCTACGTGATCGATAATCGTGGCTAAGCGAAAATATTTTGCGGTCCACAGTGGCGCAATCGGCACCCACTACAATATTTCTGCGTGGCGCATTCATCTGTGACGAAGGAGCCCGAGTGTAAATCTCGTGCGTGGTCCGTCGTATGTTGTAAGCACCTTTATAGCGGAACCTTTCACTCCATAGAAAATATTTCCGCAGCTAGCTCTTTTGTCAGCGCATAATACACAAGAGACAGGCAGTGGATTTTACGACAGTTTTATTTTTAACGATTTTAAATATACGTCGAAAAGGGGAAAAAAATAAAACACTGTCAAGGAGCCCGCGAAGAGGGAATCACACACGTAACATTAAAAACGGTTAGGAGCAACTAATATTTATTCGAACAAGAACTTTCGTGCAAGAGACTGCACTTCTTCAGGTTACACAACTAAGTGCGACACAAGTATATATACCAAGTGAACAGATACAATAAAACAGGTTTCCATAACTCCTGATTCTTATGTGACGGTTGCTCACGTGATGCGTTGTATTACTGTCTGGTTGTTTTGTGTTTACTTAGTTCTGGAAACCTGTTTTATTGCATCTGTTCACTTGGTATATATACTCGTGTCGCACTTAGTTGTGTAACCTGAAGAAGTGCAGTCTCTTGCACGAAAGTTCTTGTTCGAATAAATATTAGTTGCTCCTAACCGTTTTTCATGTTACGTGTGTGATTTTAAATGTCATTATCACTGCTTGTGATTCATACTTAGGTGTCCAAGAACACTTCAAGGGATTGGTGTTGATAGACAGCGTTACGTAGTTATAGATGTAGTTAAAGTAGATTGCAGTAGTTAAAAGTAGTACCCTGAAAAGTAGTTGAACTACGAGTTAAACTACTCCATCACGAAGTAGTTAATAGTTATAGTTAAACTACCGTAGAAGTAGTTAGTGACCATCACTGTTCGGTACATTCTTCCGAAACGAGAAACAAAGTTTGGCGGTGGGGAGCTCGTTAATTGCCAAAAAGGCTGTGAAGCTTACATCGAGACCCCCGAAGGCTCCCTCTCCCACAGGTAGACTCCCGCGGGCCATCAGCTGTCTATTTAGTTTCGGGCACGCGCTTGGTAACATCTTCGTGCGACGTGAATGGCAGTGATCTACTTCCTTGTTGTAGTTGTAAAGTTCTCGCCACTGGTAGAACACTTGTTTTCTGCTGCGGCAAGTTCAAAATTCCGCGGCACCGACTTGCAGATTCCGCGGTTTTCCGCGGCAAGAGGGTCAACGGCTGCATGAAACGGGAAACACTTCGTTTTGTTGGACAATGTGGGAACAAACAAATATTTTGTAAAATTTCATATTCAAAGCACTGTTGTGGTTCAGCATTACATGATATCTTGTGCTCTCTTCTGACAGCGAATGTCGTCTGTTGCCTACAATCATTTTATACCTGCTGAAAGATCTTTCATCGTCTGCAGAGTTTATAGGAATTGGCAAATACATGACCGCAATAGACGCTAAATTCGGAGCAAGCACCCTCACTCTCAATAGACCCAAAACCCCAAGACCCAAAAATCCAATAGACGATTTCAGAAAATCCCAATGCTCTTTGCGCACGCGTTGCATCCTGGGAGATCACTGTATAAGGATGTCCTTCACGTTTCGTTTTCGCTGACGTTGACTCCTCGTGGACAGTCGGCCGAGAGAGAAGGAACCAAAAGACCTTGGTTCCCCTCCTTTGTTATCAGCAAGTTCCCATAGTTCATAGCGGAGCTAAGCTCTCTGGGATTTTCTGAAGTCGTCTATTGCCGTATCTACTCGCATAATTTGCGCCCCTTTTCTCCGCCCCCCCCCCCCCCAAAAAAAAAAAAAGTCGGAAAAGTTGGAGGTGTGCGCAAATACCGCGGGAACGTTCGTTACGATATTCAAACGACGCAAAATTTCAAAATACTCGTATGCCGGTCATATATAGGCTCTCGGTAGAGCCGATATTGGCGTTATCACTGCATTGCGCAAGCGTGAAAGAAGTACTCAAATACCGCGCAACCGCCGACGATCGGGAGGCAAAATGCCGGACCGCTTCCGCTCATATACCGGTGAAACACGTCGATCGAGACGCTTCTTGAAGACGCCGCTAGTCGCACTTTACAACCGAAAGCACGCTATGCTCGCCAACGTTGTCATGTTGTGCTGTTAGGTTTGTCATAGCGTGTTTGTCCAGCGTTTCTTTCCGCGTTTTGTAGTGTGAGTGACAGTATCGTAAATCGCGTCAGTGGATCATCACCCGACAGTGTGCGCATAGCAAACAAAAGCACCGCAATAACTTCGGTAGCATGGTCGGTCCATAATCACCTCCCACCACCACAACCACACACTCACCATAGTTTTGGAGCTCTATGGCCTTTGCTGCCTTTGTGCCATTAAACCAGTTAAACCCATAATCTGTCTCTCTCTCTCTCAGGGTCGCTGAGACGCGCGTACCAGATACCCGCGCGTGTAAACGTGGGTACGCAAATTACGCGATTGTTTGCCGTCCATATCGCGCCATTCGCGTCCTTTGCCCGAGACGGATATTTCCGCGAAATTTCGAACAGTATTAGCGATTCTGCGAAGTTCCGTGCCAAACGAAGGATTCCGCGAAGCGGAAAACCCGGGGCCTTAAACAGGACCTACAGGAAAGCACACGCAACAAATGTCGGTGTGGTTAAGCCCAGTGCTGCTGGACCGCTCTTCCATGGGGGAGCGGCGCCCAATCACTCAAAGGAAAATGTTCGTTTTCTTTCTAATTATCTGTGCCACCTGGGGATGGGAAATTGTGTCCACTGAAACCTCATATCATATGGATTGATGTTACTTCAACACGCTTTTGGTGGGGAGTCTCCCTTTAGGAGACACGGCACAGTGCGTTGCAGAATATTCGTCAGGACAGAGAGAAAATTTCATCTTTCAGCAGCTAAAAAGGAAGTTTGTTGAGGTTTCATTCATGAATGCCAAATGTGCATTTCTCTGTGACCAAATTGAACATCGTGTTTTTCCTCTAGAAACGGATTCCTGGGATCCCTGGTAATGAGGAACTTGGTACATACCGTAGTATGCCTTGACCTATTCATAATAGAGCATTGCAGAAATGTGTCTTTATACTTTGTCCTGTTAACAAGTTGTACAGTGTGTCATGCTACACAGTTGCTTGACTAATTAGTCAGAGCAAATTACGAGTCCTGTGTCTTCACACCAAATGAATTTGCAAAAGCCAAAGAAAATTGCAGTAAGACCAATTAGAGCCTTGCACGGGCCAACTTTTCCAGGCCGGACCCGGCTGATCGAAAAATGACCAGAGCGTGGGCATTCCTGCTTTTATGCTGCCCAGCTTGGTGATTCAGCGAAGAGTGTCATGCCTGGCTTCTCGAGCTGGGACCTACCCCTTTCTAGCACTAACCAAACAAATTTATTAGTAAATTTATCCGAAGAGAATATACTAGAACTGGCGGTTTAACACCGCCACGGCGTCACACCAGAGCCCACATCGGATCCTCACAAGTGTGCTATCATTACGTTACGAGCTTTTGTGGAGGTACAAGACGTTGTGGACAGATTCCTGCTTCCAATCATTATACTCCTCTCACCGAGCTTTGTGAAAGATGTGAGGAACAATGTGAAGTGGCCCAACACCACCTAGACAGGAGGCCAGAGCAACTCCGCGTAACGTCATCCTACTCGGACGGTTGTCGCCAGCAAAGCAGACAACATACGCTTCATTGGAAAGAAGCCATCCAAGTAGGCTGGCGTATCGTGAGGGCGAGGGGATATTGTAGAGGCCTTCTCTTCTAGGTGGTGTTGAGTGGCCTTGAGAAGGTTGTAGAGCAGTGTTTCTCAACCGTGGTTCCGCGAGCCTTGTCCTGGTTCCCATAAAGAGGATTTTGTTCAGCACCCACTAGTATAAATTGACCGCCTACCAAGTCTTGCTCTCGAACAGCCTTGTAATGTCGAACAGTGCTTGACATTTGATCGTTGGCATTGGAATTGACATCGAGATAAAAGGCCACCAGCTGTGATCTTCATGGGTTAGCTCATCCCGCAACTCAACCTGACAGTTTCCGTGCACTACGCTTTTGGTTTTCTCTTCTGTTTCGAAAGCACTACAACTAGCACTTGGAGATCCATAGCTACTTCGGTGAAACTTCAGAGAGACTCTCCTGCCCACGTGGACATGGCATTTACGAGCATCAGTGGCAACCCACAACACGTTATCTACGGAAAAGTTTTGTGAAACAGTTGAATGAACCCAGCAAACCTCAAGCGATATCTTGCGACGAAGCAATGCATAATTAAATAAATTATAATTATACATTTACAAAATCAGTTAGACAGAATAATAACTTGCTACTTGTACATCATCAAGTTTCCATCACCCATCTTCTATACACAGTTGCCCCAGTGTAGTAGGTTCTTTGAAGTTGTGCCGGCACGATCAGGAATTCCCTCAAATAACATAAGTTGGAAATCACTGTTCTAGAGCTACCCATGTTTTGGCGCATTAGTATGACCTTTGTTGTCGATGCGCCAAAAAAACTCGAATCATCATCATCAACTGTTCTACAGGGTAAAACTGCTATGTATATGCATATCTTGCAGCATCCATTGTTTGTTTTTGCAAATATGTCCACAGGAATGACGCAAGCACATGATATTATGAACTAATAGTGCTGCAATCTACGGAATTAGCCGCGTGGCCAGGCCGTGCTCTCAGAGACATGTTCGTCGCCCTGGGCTCTTGCAGAGCTCCGAGATCAATGCTTTTAATCTAATGCCCAGAAACTTTGTGTTTGTGTGAGCGCAGCATTAATATTGGCACTCTCTCCGCTTTTCTTTTTTTTTTTTTTTTTAGACAAGCATCTACTCTTTGGGGAGACCTCACAGATGCAACCAGCGCTCTCAATGCTGTTACCCTTTGGATGCTTACACTGGAGAACCAGGGCTGCTCTAAGCTCATTCGAGCTGGTGAGTTTCTGTGCAGTGTAATATTTGCACAGTGAACGATGCTTCAAAGAAATTGTGCTGTATAGTGTCAGTAATGGTCAGATAATTTTATCTTCATCCAAAATAATTGATATTGTGAGTGACGGTCAGCGTCAGTGCTGCGAGTAAAAAAATGAGTAAAGAAACGGCACAAGACCGCAACCTACTGTCATGGGCATCAACAAATTAGACATCGCAAGAGGCCAGCAATGCGCATTTTCGTGTCAGAAAACAGGTGCGATTGCAGCCCTCGCGCCGGTTTCGAAATGGCGTCGGCAGCGCACATGTCTACACGCTCCCAGAGCCATTTATTAGGAGAGCTTGGCCATTGGGAGAAGGCTGTCTCAAAACACGTCATCTGAAATCACACGGTGGGCAGCGCCAAGGCCAGTGGCACCATTTTGCATCACAGCTACCGCTTTGAAATCTTCCATTATCGCGATTTTGGAGTGGAGGTATGGCATTGATATCCCCCCGTACCGCCGCCACTCGCCTTTCATTCCGGCCAAGTGGGCAGAGCAATGACACCTCCGACGTCACGACGGGTCCCCCTCTCCGGGCAGCAAAATATCACAGAAAACTCGCGTGAAGACAACGAAGAGGGGAAGGTTTCTCCTCCTCCTCTTCGTCGTTTTGAAGGGGTTATCACTGCGCCATTACACTCACAATCACAATCACAGGGAAGGGGAAAGACACGTGCAGAAGGCCTTCTTCGCCCAGAGGGAACTTCGTTAAATAGAGGCGACCACACAAATGTATTTCGTTAAATTGAGCGCAAAAATACATTGGCGTCTAAGGGGACACGTACAACTTTCTTTGTTAAACAGAGTAGACAGGTATAAATCCAGCGAACCAGTAAAGAAGTATGAAGGGAATTGTCTCAGGACGAGAGCCGCCGATATTTCGAACAGACACTGTTCTTCTGGGCACTGTCCCCATCATTAAACAGTCATCGTTAAACGGAGGATTTTGTTAAATCGACGTTCGTTATTGAAAGATCTGTGGAATGAGTGAGGCGTGTGACCATTCAGGCTGGAACAACTTCGAGAACTGACACGATCGTCTTTTATTCACGCACCGGCCGGGTAGCGGCCTTCGTCTTCTTCGACACAGTAGCCCTCCCCTCAGAAGAGACAGGGTCGCTCCAAGACACGTGCTTGGGTTGGTGGGAGGAGGTGGTGAGCGTGCAGCTGTCAGAACTTAAGGGGAAGGACAACGGTAGGGTGGGCGGCTCGATGAAGGCAGGCTTGAGCCTGTCGATAGAAATAGTTTCCCTGCGCCCTTTGCAATCGAGGACGAAATATTTGGGAAGGCGCTGTAAGGCGTGGTATGGTCCGGTGTATGGTGGTTGGAGGGACCTCCTTAGGGCGTCCGTCCGTACGAAGACTTGGGGGGGGGGGGGCGGACGAAAGATCTGGGGAGACGAAAGCTGGACGAGTCTGATTGGCTCTGGTTGGTGCCGGCGAAGCTTGTCAATAAAGTCGACGGAAACCGAACGGGTCGAGGTATCGGAAGCAGAAGCGTCGAAGAACTCGGTAGGAAGTCGGAGACTGGTGCCATAGACCAGCTCGGCGGACGTACAGCTGAGGTCCTCCTTCCACGAGGTGCGAAGCCCCAGCAAGATTAATGGAAGGAAATCATGCCAATGGGAGGGATCTTCGTAGGCCGTAATTGCAGACTTCAGGTGCCTATGCAACCGCTCGACCATCCCGTTGGCGCTGGGAGGGTACGCTGCTGTGCGACAACGAGTTGTACCGAGGAGCTCCGAGAGCGTTGTAAAGAGCCGGGACTCGAACTGCCTGCCCCTGTCTGTTGTTATAAGGAACGCCGAAACGCGCTATCCAAGTGAACAGGAAGGCGCGCGCGACGGTCTCGGTGGTGCAATCTTGCATAGGAACGGCTTCAGGCCAGCGAGTAAACCGGTCAATGCAGGTTACCAGGTACCAGTTGTTGCCTGAGGGTGGTAGCGAGCTGACGATATCAAGACAGATGTGGTCGAAATGGCAGTGGGGTACTGGAAAAGCCGATAGAGGCGAAAGGTGTGCCTGTGCACCTTGGCTCGTTGGCAAGGAACGCAAGATTTGGTCCAGTTACGGATATCAGTATTCATCGACAGCCAGATGAGGCGTTGCGTCGCTTTGATTCCTGGATGTGACAGTTGATGAAAGGCCGAGAAAATGGCACGTCTCAGACATCCTGGCACAAAAGGACATTCCGTGCCTTTGGAGGTGTCCCAGTAGACGGGGGCTGGAATCCCGGGGAAGTCAATTACCTGGAGCGTGAGTGACGAAGCGCGGGTGGGTAGAATACGTTGTAGGACTGGATCGGAGCGCTGCTGGCAGGCAATATCTGCGAGATCGACAGTAGTTTGCTCGAGCATGGAGATCCGACTGAGAGTGTCAGCAGGTACATTGTCAGCCCCCTTGACGTGCTCGAACTGTGCGTTGAACTCTGTCAGATACGCGAGATGCCGAAGTTCTCGGGGCAAGTAGCGACAGCTTCCGGAATTGTAGGCGGAGACGAGAGGCTTGTGATCTGTGAAAATCACGAAGGTTTTGTCCTCGAGGTAGTATCTGAAGTGTTTGACAGCCAGTAGTATTTGAAGGCGGCGAGAAGCTCTCGACCGAAGGTGCTGTATTTTTCCTCTGTCGGGGAGAACTTCTTGGAATAAAAGGCTATAGGTCGCCAGTGGCCCGCTACGTGTTGTTGGAGTACAGCGCCCGCAGCGCGATTCGAGGCGTCAACCATCAAGGAGGTGGGGGCCCCGTTGATCGGACGGGCTAAGGTTGCCGCTGTCGCCAAGGCCTGTTTTGCTCACTCAAAGGCCGCAATAGTGTCGATGGACCAAGGCACGCTGTTGGGCTTAGCCGTTTGAAGCAGGTCTTCTAGTGGTCGTAGAATGGCCGCGCAGCGCGGGACAAAACGCCTATAAAAGTTAATCATACCCAGGAAACGGCGCAGCTGGGTCACTGATGTGGGCAAGAGGAAATTCTGTATTTTGTCGACCTTGCTCGCAAGGGGAGTAATGCCTTCGGCATCAACACGGTGGCCGAGAAACTCCAAGGCAGTAACTCCAAACTCGCACTTATCAGCGTTGATGAGCAAATCATGGTCGGCTAACCGCTGGAACAAGGCGCGGAGATGGGTTAAGTGATCCTCCCGGGAACACTGGCCACGAGCAGGTCATCCACGTAGGCAAATACAAAAGGTAGCCCTCTTGTGATGCTGTCAATAAATCGCTGGAACGATTGTGCTGCATTTCGTAGCCCGAAAGGCACGCGAATTCGAATATCCCAAATGGGGTGATGATTGCTGTTTTGGCGATGTCCTCTTCCGCCATGGGTATCTGGTGATAAGCCTTCATTAAATCGATTTTGGAGAAGATGGAAGCACCAGACAATCCCGCGGTAAAGTCAGAGAAAGTGGGTAACGGTCGGGAGTAGTGGCCAGGTTTAACGCGCGGTAGTCGCCGCAGGGCCTCCAGTCACCAGTTTTTTTTAGGAACCATGTGAAGGGGGGAGGCCCATGTATTCGACGACGGCCGCACGATGCCCACTGCGAGCATGTGGTCGAATTCTCGTCTTGCAATGGTTAATTTTGCGGACTAAGGCGGCGTGCTTTGGCGAAGACTGGTCGGCCCTGAGTAATGATTCGATGGACGACGGGATGTTTCACGGGCTGGGTCCAATCACACGGAGCGGCTAATGATGGAAATTGACCGAGTAGGTTTGCGTAACTGCTGTCTGGAGGGCGCGGAGTTCCGATACCGGCTGAGCGCACGCGTGTGGCAACGCCATTAACCGCCATACGTGTAACATGGTCGAGAAGCCGATGTCGGGCGACGTCTACCAAGATCTTGTTGTGGCTGAGGAGAGCGGTGCCCAGTATGCAGTGCTTGGTGTCTGCGACCAAGAACACCCAGTGGAAAACCCTTCGTAACCCTAAATCCAAAGGCAAGGAACGAGGGTAGTAGACAGGAATGCGGGAACCATTTACTGCCGTTAAGCACATGAGCGGGCTGTGCCTTCTCTCTTGTGGTGTGAGGGGTAGCACGCTACCCTCCGCTCCGGTGTCCACTAGAAAGTTTTCCTTGCCGCAACGGTTTTTGACGAAGAAAAGGTGACGCGGGTTCGTAGAGTGAGGATCCTGGGTCGCCGCTAGTAATCCCCTTCGGCGTTTCCCTGCCAGTTACAGGGTGGTTCGCAGCGTCGAGCTCGACGGCCGAATGGCCGTTTCGCTTATGAAAGCGCGTTAGTGGGGTTAGTGGTTCGCTTATGAAAGCGGTTTCGCTTATGGAGCCAGCGAAGCTGGCGACACCTGGAAGGTGGCGAAGTCGGGGAACAGCTTCTAGCACAGCGTTGGTCCGGGTGACGGAAAGAGGGTTGGTCGCAGGAAAGGGAGCGATCCAGCAGGTCCGCTAAACGGCGTATCTCATCCCGCAAGGGGGACAGGTCGGAGTTGTCTTGGGACTGCGCGAGCGACGGCTGGCAGTGCATAGCGTTGCTTGATACGTTGCTTAATACGGATGCCAGGTTGCTAGAAAAGCTGGAATCCGCGTACAGCTCTATGGCTTTGTCCGCACGGGACGGCAGGGCTGCTAGATTTGTGGCGTCTGCGACAGAGAGGGCAAGCTGGACGGTAGGAGGTAACTTCGACAAGAATAGCACGCGGAGGAGCTTCTCGTCAAATGAGGCATTTCCGAGGACTGCCTGCATGTGCCGGAGAAGGTCAGAAGGCTTGCGGTCCCCCAAAGCCTCGCTTGAAATTATCTCTTGCAGGCGTTGTCGGTCAGAGGGTTGGGATCTGCCGATCACGGCGGCCTTGAGTACGTCGTACGGTTCTAGGGCTGCAGGAGTGCTTAGGGTGTCCGCGATTTGGAGTAGGACGTCCTCAGGCAGCACTGATAAAACATGGTGGAACTTGATGATCTGCGATGTAATGTGGCCCAGCGCGAACTGTGACTCAGCTTGATGGAACCATATCTCTGGCCTCGAACGGAAAAAAGGGGGCAGTCGAATTGCAAAATCGACGCTGTCTGCAGGGACGGCTAAGAGGTTGGGGATCTTCGTCTTCTTCGCCACAAATCCAATTGTGTCATTATCTTCTGCATTTGTGTATCTTATATTAGCTTGCATTGTATTGCAACATGCTACATAGTTGGCACCAGTGCATAAGCTATGTGTCTATTAATAAATATGCTGCATGCAATAGAGCTTTCTTTCTTTTCTTTGGCAGGAACGGAAGGAGTGCTTCAGGCAGTCCTCTTGAGTTTGGGGGCGTTCCTCTTTAAGGAAGATCACATGGAACTAAATGCTCACCCCGGTGACCTGCACCGCGAGCTTTCGTTCCGACGTCTCTGCTATGGAAATTCCACCCACCTTAATGTGAGCGTTATATTGGCTCCCGACAATCACGCCCTTCTGCAGGTGGCACTGGATCGCAGCGATCGCCAGTACTATGCTTGTGATGGAGGATGTCTTGATCCACCTGTGAGACTGGGGTTAGTGGTTGCCTTCAGTTTGATATTATGCGTTGGTGAAGAGTATCTTTGATGCACATTTACCTAAACAACAAAAGTGTTTGTAGTGCTGTAATCCACATTGCACAAGCTGTGGGAGAGGTAATGTTCAAAAAATAATGCGTGAAGTATAATTTCATTTAAATCATCAGCTACAAAACTGATGTTTCACCAAAAATATTTTCAAAATCTGCAGTAGGTACCACATAAATAGGGTCTGCATTTTTGGGTTATATTTTTCAGCAACATTGGGGGTAAACATCGGGTTATAATTTGCTTCAATAGCTTGGGTGTAGTCGGGCTGAACTGAACCTGATTCAACCCAAGTCTAGTTTAATCGGATTGAATCAGATGTAAATCAGTTTACTTGGCATAATACACATGACACACCAGTAGACACATAGTATGAATATTTAATCCATGCATATAAGAGGTGGCAGGGTCCCTGTTTTGACAGTTTGTATGAGCATATATATGCATTTACAACACAGTTTCCAACGTTTTGTGTTGTGATGACTTCGGATCCCCCTGGTTGAGCAGTTTGCAAAGAAATACGTACATATCGCTTGATGTATATTTTTCACACTGGCATACAACAGTAAAACGACATGAAATGATGTTTCAGGGCAATGACAGTATAGTTTCATTATGCAAAATGGAACTTTGTGTCTTGTCTGTGATTACTCTTGCTTTACAAATGTTAAATAACCACCACCTCCCACCACCGCCATCATCATCATCATCATCATCATCATCATCATCATTATCCAACTTGACAGAACACACAGACTGCTAAACGAACCTGGGTGTGAGAAGGAACCTTCTCAAAGCAAACAGCATATACCAGCATAACGTCACTTGACTGTCTGCCCCCAGTACAACCCCAACCACACTTCGACAGTTTGGCTTCGAAGCTGATCAGCGATTAAAATTTAATTTATTAATTGGAATTGATTACATTCTCAGCACTGGTTGAAGTGTGTCACACATAATGGAATGAACGATGTTGTGACATCTATGTTAATGACTGCTGTGATCTAGTTGTAGCACAATTCCCAATTGTTTTATGCCTTCTGGTGATGCCTTACCAGGAGCACATGCTGTAGGATACATTGCTGTAGGATTCAGGCCGTCATATAATAAGCACAGCAGCCTGCACCCTGCACATGGGTTCATCTATATTTTTCACATGATGCGCTGTGCTGGCTTGTATGCAGGTTCAAACCCACCCAGTTTCCTGTGAAGCTTACAGCTCCAGTTACGGCTGTTCTGTACATAACAGCAGACAAGCAGCACATGGAGGAGCTGAAACATACCATTCACGTACAAGAAGTGGCAGAAGGTAGGTTCATACTCTTGGCTCTTAGTTGGTTTGTAGAAGCAGAGGAAAGCATCAAAACAGTGATGTAATTTCACCCACTCTTGTCACAGCAATACCTTTGTATCTGTAGTGGATCTCAGTTGTCTCGCGACGTAAACCCCCAATTATTATTATTAGTATCTGTAGTGACCTGGCCTTGCATACTACTATTATAAGATACTGTGTTGCCTATTTCCTGCATCTTCCCATTATGAGACGTGTGGTGTGCTGAGATTTCAGTGCACATTAAAGAACCCTCAGTTGGGCAAATATTGATCCACAGACCAACCACTGGCATCACTCATTATCTTTTTCATCTTGCGACGTAAAGCAACGAATTATCTCGTTATGAGGCTGATGTCAAACGTTACGTGCTTCAAAACCCAATGATGCTTCTCGTTGAAGTAGTGACCTCAAGTTCGGGGGCTGCTGATACTTTGAACAGGGACTGTTCTTCTGCTGGGTACAGTAAAAGGAACAGTCCCTGCTCGGAATAACGGTTGTTCCTGAGGCCTTTGCCTTCAATCCACATTCCTTGGATCACTGGGTTTTCCACTTTGTGATGGTTCCCAGTGTGGATTCCAGGTTACTCAAGAGGTGCCCTGTGTAGATCAGTGACTGCTTGCTGCACACTCCAGTATGCAGGGGCATTAGAAGCCCCTTACCACAGGGAGGGCAAGCTGAACTTCGAAGGATTGGTACATGAACAGTGAAAGTGATGGTTAAGTAGCACGCAAGGTGGTGATAAGTATCCATTGTAGCACAACCCTGAGACGAGGGTCATACACACACGATGTTTCAAAACGTTGAGAGAGAAAAAAAGACTATGCGTGTATGTCCTTCATCTCGGGGGTTTCGTTGCCATGATACATGAACGTTTCGTATACAAAAATAAAATGACCAACTTAAAATAAAGCGTAGTAAAACGACACACGCTACACGCAGTGCAGAATTACTTGAAATACCGTATTTACTCGCATAATTTGCGCACCCCCACTTTTGCTCTAAAGTTGAGAAAATAAAAACTCTTAATTTGCGCACTCCTATTTTCGTGCACGACATCGTCGCGACTGGTATTTATTTAAGGCTGGTATTTCTAACGACCTCGATGGTACAGAAGACGACATCCTATGGGAGCACAATGAAACGGATGTCATCGAAGACCGTGACGTTGTGACGTCCCTCGCCGTAGCCGTAAGGGGGACGGAGCACAAAATTACCGAAGAAAAGGGGATACACTCAACGCGTGGGCACCCGCAGAGGCGAGAAGGAATAACAACCACACACTTCGTCAACTACAACAAGACATGATTTAATGAATAAAAGTAAGCACTACGCCATTATTCAGTTCGTATGATGGATAATACAAATCGCGGCAACAACACACATGATGTCAAGCGAACATGGTATACTTTAAAAGAACAGTTATACAAAACGCGCGGTTAATGAACACGTGAATCGTGTGCAAACGTAGGAGACACAACAAGGTGGCAAGAGTGACTGACCCTGACTTTGCGCATCCCGACGACACCACATCTTCACCAGGCCATGGACGATGGCGTGGCAGACGAGCTCTGAAGATGACTTCAGCAGTGACCTACACGGCCGCCTTTCTATGCTGTGGCTTTCGGTTGCTGCTTCCGTCGATCTTCATCCGCTCTGGTCTCCATTCTTGGTCCACGGCCGGGTCAAACAATAGCGAAGACGGTGACTTGGCGGCAGGCCTACCGTCCCACTTGGAGGCTCGGTCCCAGGAGCTCGGCTGCCGCCCTCGTCGATCCGTCTCTTTGCTCGCCACATCGTCGTCGGGTGCACCTCTTTCCGGTCAGTCACCGCCAGCTGGGCCTCCTGTTCGTAACTTCGGTTGCCCGGACGTCAGCGCTGGTGGAAGGAGACTTCGGGGACGAACCGTCAGGTCGAAGGTGGGTTCCAGGCATCAAGGCACCGCCGTCGTCCATCTCCCTCCGGGCATCCGTCCGGGCTCCCACTCTGGATCACATCTCGACGACTCTTTTCTGGTTCTGACCCTCGACGCAAACTACCACTGACTGTTTAGGCGACTGTCCCACTCTCTCCCTCTCTCGAAGTCACCCATGGTTTATATAACCTTCCCGCGCCATGACACAGCCCGGGTCAGTCACGTACGCCAAACCAAAAACACATGTGCGTCCGAGACTGCATTCGAAGAACGCTGTAATTGCCACTGCTTCCGTTAACATACAGTTATGCTGCCTTCTACACAAAGCCGCCTCTAGGGGAAAACAACACTGTCTAAGGGGGAGCAGATGTCACCCTTCCCACGGAGAGACACTGCGCACATGCCAACTAAAGTTTTATGGTTTTCAACTGTGGGGGAACACGAGCTCTTGCAACCATTTGGAAGTAACAGGGCGCGCTGTCCCTTTGGTGCTAGATAATTGGAAAAAGTCTGTGAAACCGATTTTGTCAAGAAACTCGGACCGTCACAACGTTATTTCTGACTCAAACAGTGATGACGAGTCATAAAGTCATTAAAGTAGCACAGAAGTTATTTTTGACACCCAGTTTTCTTCTTATAAAACTGTTAAGGCGGTGCATCACCACCGACGCTCTATGGGAATCCCCATACATTTTTCAACTCCCGTAGCGCCGCGAAAATTTGGTTGATCTCCGTGCAACTGCTTTTAAATGGAAGAGGATGCTTATATCTAGTGCCTGATCGAAGCAGATTTTGCGTTTTAGACTCAGAAATTTTTATATCGTCGTCGAAAGGTTTGGGAAAAGCTATATTTCGAGATTCCGCCCGCTTACAAAATAGAGCCGCCCAAAATCGAAAATCTGGCTCGATCACGCACTAGAAAAACATATCAAGAACCAATACCAACAAAAAGATTTCATCTATGTTAAGCCGTTGACTCGGCACACGAGTTTTTGTCAGGTATGGTCATCCGTGGAGTATGCCGCTTCAGAATGGGCAGCGCAGTGCTGCCATCTCTCATGGAGGGTATCGTCACAAGACACAACAATTTGAGCGCTGGAAATGCTATACCGCTGCACGTGCAGGTGGACGACGAGGCCGACGTTGACTGTCACGCAGGAGCACGAGCACACGCAGCTTAGCCCTGCCGCAAATACGTGAACGGACTATACTATACATGAGCTGTTCATTCATCGATGTTTATTTTCTCGGGGGGGGGGGGGGGGAGGGGCGGGGGAGGGCATGATCGTGGCATGTCGTTCCCCCATATAACGCCACCGGGACGATCGCGTTTAGCCTCACTTCATTGGAAATTGTGTATTAAAAACAGGAATGCAAGAAAAAATTCGGAGCACCAGTCAGCTATCGTATAGAGGAAACATTTGAAGCAAAGCCATTGCGGACAGGCACGAAAGCTTCTGGCTGTTTGAGACATGGAAATAATTCATGAGTGCAGAACAGGGTTGCGCACTCAGATCACACTGGAGATCACTGAGTCACTAAGTCACTTAGTCACTAAGTCACTGAGATCACACTAAGTCGTGTTGCAGGTAATGCTCGCAGCTTGTTGATGAATGTTGACAATAACGCCGCCGAGCACTTCAATTCCGTTATCGCGAAGTTTGTTGGGGGAAAGCGGATCAACTTCTGTCAGCGGCGGTCTTTCCAAACACGTGCATTTGCCGCAGCCGTATCAGTGAACTCACGTGAAGGTTTGCATCATCGTGTGCACAAGGAGATGTGTCAAACAAAGCCAGGGAAGTACACTTTGAGCCTTCAAAAACGTTGTAATGCACGTGAACAGGCAAGGGCCAAGCGCCGTCTCAACACCAAAGCCAAGAAGGCCAGCCTTCCAGCCCTGTGTAAGAAGCCCGAGCGCCGAATTGCTGACTATGGGGAACAAGCGCAAAGACCAGACATGGAGCCAACGTCCTTCGCAACGGCATGCATCGACTACAAAAAATTGATTGAGCTCTCAAAGGAGGAGCATGCCGCATTACAGGAAGACACCATAGAGCAGTCGCTGAGCCTCCGGTGGAAACAAGAAAGGAGAAAGCGGCTTACGGCGTCTTTTTTTGGTAGAGTACGCAGAATGCGCCGCGCTACAAGTGCTTTAGTTACATGTCAGTATTTTGGGCTTTAGTTACATGTGAATATTGTGGGCTTTAGTTACGTCTGTCTGTCACTAATGCACCTGTTCAGTAGCTTAAAGGCGCTCGGAAACCATCACCCATTGTTGTGCACTTGCGGACATGAAAGTCGTTTCTGAACGCAGAAAAGGATTGCGCAGTGAACTAACACTGCAGTGCAAAATGTACAGACTAAAGGGTGTGGCTGACACTGAGCGTCCACCAAGCATCGGACAAGATCATATGGACGTGAACATCGCTGTAGTTTTGGGAGTCCTCTCTAGTGGAGCCCGATATTGAGCCCATGCTCAGTTCTGTGCTGCGCTGAACATGCCTTGTATAGTGACCGGAACATTCGCGAAATATCAGGACCAACTGGCGGACGGTAGCAAGCGTACAGGACAGAGTCACGTACCGGAACTGAGGAAGTGCGGTCTGTGGAAGTGCACTTTTGGAGAGGTTACGTATAACCAACCGGCAGTACTGCCTCTTCGTTGTAGGTACTGGACGACGCCTTGCGGAACGAGAAAAGGGTGGTGTACGTACCTTGCGCGCATTTATAACGACTACCTCCTGCTAGAGCTTGTTGACCCTCGCTATCCTCGAAGCATGCGAATTAGAGTTCCCGATTACAGAAGGACGTACGCCAGGCCAGAACAATTGTAATCAGTGTGCCGTGCGGTATCAGGACCAACTGGCGGACGGTAGCAAGCGTACAGGACAGAGTCACGTACCGGAACTGAGGAAGTGCGGTCTGTGGAAGTGCACTTTTGGAGAGGTTACGTATAACCAACCGGCAGTACTGCCTCTTCGTTGTAGGTACTGGACGACGCCTTGCGGAACGAGAAAAGGGTGGTGTACGTACCTTGCGCGCATTTATAACGACTACCTCCTGCTAGAGCTTGTTGACCCTCGCTATCCTCGAAGCATGCGAATTAGAGTTCCCGATTACAGAAGGACGTACGCCAGGCCAGAACAATTGTAATCAGTGTGCCGTGCGGTTTTTGCTAATCGAGACAAGGTCGTGATGTCGGCAGCCACGACGAGGACGAAAAAGAAAGCTAGAGAGGATTTCTGGAAGTTCCTGCGCGGATAGGCAAGATGACACTCACAATGACAATTTGTTATGAAATGCTCTCACTCCGAGATCCAGACTGACAGAACCACGAGCTGAAGGTCACTTCCAGACGAATGGGACATCAGAGACCCAGTTCGCGGCGTGCTGATCTGTGCTTGGGCGAAGTCTGGGGCCGTGGTTAGTGACGACCAGGATGAGCACAACAGACCCGAATTATAGAGACGACCAAACTGGAAACCTCCATTCGCACTTTACGTTCCAATCAGCTGTATGGTCCAGGCAGACACATTTTTCTCCTCTACCCTGCTTTTCTTCCCTTTTCTTCTTCTCTTTTACCTTTTTCCTCCTTCTCCACTGATGTCCAAGGATATGGGAAACGTTATGCAGCCTCTTTGCAGTTTAATTTCATTTCCGCTGACTGTGCAAGTAAATGAAGCGTTTTGCACCACCACAACGTGGTCTGAAATTTGTAAGCCCAGGGTGACAGAAAATAACAAAAACAGGTTGCGGCTTCGTTTCGCAATTTCCGCGTAATGTCGGTAGGCTATAACATGCCGACACCAACGTGTTTCAACCGCGTCGTGTCCAACCTAGCTTTTTTTGTGTGTTACGAGGAATTTCATTTATTATATGCGAAAGCATTGCAGAAATCACACGAAACGACTGGTGACTAACCCTTCGCCCGAGAACAACACAGCACAGAACAGCAACAGATCGACGAAGAAGTTCAGGAGACAGCTGGACAGCCTGTGCGCATTCAAAAGCCGCGCCACTAATTGTTCCGTCTGGATGAGCGCGATATGCGTGTTTACAGTGTTGGACTTGGCATGGGTGAGCACGAGTGGTCATATGTTTGCACAAGATTTCGCTTGACCCGTCGCGCGCCAAGAGAAAACAAAAATAACACAAAAGGAAGACGTTACATCAGCGGTACCGTATTTCCAAGCAAGCGCCAAAATGTTGTGAAGCGGTGTCTGCGCGAACCATTTCGCTCGCTGCGCCATCCCTCGATTGTAGACGACGAAGTGCCGGCTCTGATGCACCGCCTTAAGTTAGTTCCGTTCCGTTAAGTTAGTTCCGTGCACGGAACGTTATCTATGTTTTGACCTTTTTACCCACCTCGCAACAATGAACCGCGAAGCTGTTTGACGTCGCTCTGGCTTAGGAAAACAACGAACACGTGGATGCAACTTATCTGGAAAGCTCGTGTCAGCATTCCGCAAGGCGACTTCACCTAACGCACGCGTGCTTTTCGACAAGCTGGCTTTAGAAAAAGCGTGGAAAGCACGTGCTGGCCACCTTGAATCATCTTGCAAATTCCGGCAGCAATGACCAAAAATGAAGAGAGAAAATCGTTATGACCGGCCTCTTTCGCTGACAGTAATGGAAAGTGAACAGTCACTGTCTATTTTCTTGCCTAAATCTCTATTTTGGTGTAATTCTTTTGCTACAAATTTCGGATGATACGAATGTTTTCTGCTACCCCGTGAGATTCGTATAATCGAGATTCTGCTGTATTATTCACATGTTTCTCAAGTCGTCTTGTTAATGCCTCACGTAATTTGCGCGCCCCAACCTTTGCGTAATTTTTTTGTACAAAAATGCGCAGATTATGCGAGTAAATACTGCATGCTGCTATAGAAAACAGCTTCACCTTACTGCATTCAGTTAGTACTTAGGCAATCGTCTGTCTCTCTATATATCTGACTCATGTAATACGAATCAGATATAGCCATATTTAGGTTTGGAATGTGTTTCGTGTCAGTGGGCTAGTAATGCTTACTAGTAAATATATTCATGGCAAGAACATACTCTTCTTACTTAACAAATTTTACCTAGAATAATCAAATTTTGTGCTGATGAACATGCAAATCCTGTAAAAATATGCCCTACAGCAGAATATCTGGCCCCCTGTCCTATCTCTATGCATGAAAGGGGTCGACGCCCCCACAGCATGACCCCAAGGAGGGTGATCGCCCCCTTTGTCCCAACCTTCCAATGGCCCTGACAGTATTCTTCTGAACATAACTTTTTTTTAATGCATTTACCCAAAGAAGTGCAGAATTTCACTCCTCTTTTCTCATTATAAGTTCTCATTTCCAAATAATAAATAAAACATCTTGTTTCCAGCACCACCACATGAGCATCATGTGATAGCACTGCACAGGCACGGACACCAACTAGGAGGCCTGCCTGCACTCTTCTGGGTATCCATCGCCTTCCTTATTGTTGTGTTCCACCTATTTCTTGCAAAGCTCATCTATAACGAGTACTGTGGCACTCAGCCCTCAAATGAGAAGACATCACGTGCAAGGTACCTTGCATAGCAGAGATCGGTAGAGAGATAACGGCATTCGTGGGTGACTTCTTCAAGATTTAACTTTTTAAAGGCAGCGTGCACATGAAGGCAATGAAACTGGTGAAGGTGACGAACTTTTGACTTGATCCTCAATGTGCCTGGAACGCATGTCCTGCTACCACAGCCATCGGGAATGGGTGACCTTTTCTTGTGAGGTGCAAGAGTGTCTTAGCTCCCGTCATCTCTGGCGATGTCCGTTGTGGACAACAACTATCAGAGTCTGTACTGGACAATGAGATAAGCACAATTAATTACATCATGATGATATGATATGATGAGCACTGTACAGTATAAAATGAATTAGAGCTTTAATTTTTTTTTCGCACTGCTTGTATGACTTGCGTTTATTGTACATGTTTATTTGTTACTAGAATTTATTTAGCCGAGTATTATTATTTATTTCTCTCTTTGTCTACCGTATTGAAGCACCATCATCTGGTGCATCGTCATCATGGTTGCTTATGCTCCTCAAACAGGACTCATCAACATTATCATTGTAATGCTGGCTCAAGGAAACTTTCTTTCGGCGAGAACCAACAAGCCAACTGAAATTGAAAAGGTAATCAGCACGCTATGAAGCTCAAGCTTGTAACGCGCACCAGGAAGATGCTGCTACCATCTTCATCCTCAGGATACCATGTGAGGGCTGGAGCATGGCAAGCAGAGACGACGATGTCATACTTAAAGCCCCTCGTTTTCTGCCGCGGCAAATTCCAAATTCCGCGGCACCGACTTGTAAATTCCGCGATTGTCCGCGGCAAGGAGTCAGCGGCTGCTTGAAGCGGGAACACTGTTTTCTTGCATAATGTGGGTACAAGTATTTTATAAACTTCAGCATTACATGATGCCTTGTGATCTCCTCTGACAGCGAATGCTGTTGTCAGCTAAAATCATTTTATACCTGCTGAAAGATATTTCAGTATCTGCATAGTTTATAGAAACTGACAAATACTAGATCGAAATACGCTAAATTCGGGGCAAGCACTCTAATTTGCGCACTTTTTCTTCCTAAAAAATCGCAAAATTTAGGGATGCGCAAAATGCGCGGAAACGTTCGTTACGATATTCAAAATTTCAAAAATTTAGTATGCAGGTCATATAGGCTGTCGGTAGGGCCGATACTGACGTTATCACTGCGTTACGCGAGCCCGAAAGAAGCACCCAAATAGCGCGCAACCGCCGACGGTCGGGAGGCAAAAAAAGGGGTCGTGAAATACGTCAAGACGCTGCTGCAAGACGCCATTAGTCCGCACTTGGCAACCACGTTATGTTCGCAAACTTTGTCATGTCGTGCTGTAAGGCTTGTCCATCGTTTCTTTCCGCGTTTTGTAATTCAAGTGACAGTATCCTCCATCGCGTCAGCGGTCCATCGCTCGCGCAAATCAAACAAAATCCCCGCAATATATCTTCGGTAGCACTGACGGTGTTGCGAAAGGTAATCGCATGCCAGTATCCGCGCACGAAAACGGGAGTGTGCAAATTACGCGATTTCTTTTTTTTTTTTTTTTTGCTTTTCTGTCATTTTAGAGCTAAACCACGGTCCCTTGATGGATTTCAAGGGACCGTGGCCAAACTAAAAAAAAAAAATATGCGATGGCGTAAAAACCGCGAGTGCGCATGTCGAAGTGTCCGTATACATTGAAGCAGTTGCGAGCGTGCGCAGCACGTGCTCTTATCTACCGCTATTTCGCGTGAGCGAAATAGTGGTACTACCTGTACTACCTGTCCACAATGCGCCAATCGCGTCCTTCGACCCTGTCCGATTTCCGCGGAATTCCGTGCAGAACGCCGCGAAATTTCGAGCAAATAAAGGATTCCGCGAAATTATGTGCCAGAAGAAGGATTTCGTGAAATTTCGCGGAATCGCGGCAAACCTGGTGTCTTAATCATACTTTATTGTTCACTTGCGCACTGCTTAACAGACGCACGACCATAGCTGGGCGGCCTCACTCATGAGGACGCCTCACCCTCATCTCAGGACTATGAGGTGAGGGTGAGTGAGGCCAGAACACGCTGATCCTCATGAGGACAGTCGTGAGGCACTGTCCCTCATGAGGCGCACCGTGAGGGCCCTCATGAGGTCAGTCGTCATCAGGCCATCAATACGTGAGGGTACAACGTATTCCATGAGGAGCCTCACAGATGAGGCCGTGAGGCCCTTTGTGAGGAACCGCACAGTTGAGGCCATTTGTGAGGAACCTCACGGATGAGGCCGTGAGGCCCTTCGTGAGGAACCTCACGGATGAGGTCATGAGGTCTTTCGTGAGTAATCTCACGGATGAGGTCAGAGGTCCATTCGTGAAGACCCTCACGGATGAAGGGGGAGCCACCGTATCCCCTGGCTTGGGGAAGGTGTGCGGAGGAACCGGTTTGCCACATCAGTATAGCCCTGAGTTGCGTGCCTTTGCACTCACCCTTCATTTCTATTCACCGCGTGCCTACAACTACGTGCGTAAAACATTTGACACATGCTTGCCCTATCCACGCGCTATAAAAAAGTGGTACCGATCGATGGAGAAGCAGGGTTTTCAAAGGAAGCACTGTCCGCATTGGAAATGAAGGCTGTGACTAACTCAAAGAAAGGAGTACAAACTGCGTGCAGCCTTATGGTTGACAAAATGACTATTAGAAGACACATTGAGTGGGATGGGAGGAGGACGTATGGGTATGCAGCTGCGGGCCAAATTGTGAAGATTCCAGCGTAGTTGCCAAAGAGGCTTTCGTGATGCTGCTCGTTGCACTGAGTGAACAGTAGAAGTTACCCATTGGCTACTTTCTGGTTGATGGGATTACCGGAGAACAACGAAGTAACCTTGTGCTCGAAGGGTTGTCGCTTTGTCACGACACTGGCGTAACAGTTGTTTCCCTAACCTGCAATGGTGCTACAGCCAACCTATCTATGCTTCAAAACCTTCGTTGCTTACTGCAGTACGACACCTTACGCACAAGCTTTCCACACCCCAACACGGCGATGCCTATAAGTGTTTCTCTTGATGCGTGCCATATGTTGAAGTTGGTGAGGAACGCACTCTGCCACTTCAAGTCGTTTGTCGACGAAGATGGGCATGAAATATCGTGGAAGCACATAGAAGCCCTTCACTCAATCCAGCAGAAAGAGGGACTTCATGCAGCAAATAGACTACGAACAGCACATGTACATTTTCAACAACGGGTCATGAGGGTCAGCCTTGCTGCAGAGCTTCTCAGCACATCAGTTGCAGATGCCATAAGTGAGTGTCGAGACATGGGTGTACCTGGATTTGAAAACACTAAAGGGACTGAGAGGTTCTTGAGGATAATTAACAACGTATTTGACGTCCTAAACTCTGTAAATGTTCGCCAGAAATGTTGGAAGAAGCCGCTGTGTCCTGGAAGTATTGAAGATGCCCGATTAATGTTCAAGATGGCTACATCCTACATACGTGCTCTTCGTAAAAGTGAATGTGGAAAATCTGGGCCACTTCTTGTTCAGACAAACCGAAAAACCGGATTCCTTGGCTTCCTTGTGTGCTGCAATAGTACCATTCAGCTCCATGACTTCCTTCTTTCCAAGTTTCTTGTCAAGCATCTTCCCACACACAGGGTCAGCCAAGACCACCTTGAACTCTTCTTTGGTTTGATAAGATCACATGGCGGCTACAACAACAACCCAACCGCAAGACAATTCGAAGCAGCCTACAAAAGGTTGACTGTTAATACCGAAGTAGAAGCATCTGAAAAGGGGAACTGCCTTCCACTTGAAAATGTCTCAATACTTCACGTCAGCAGTGTGACACAACCTCGTTCAGAAGATGTTATAAATCATCGATAGATCATCGAGAGGACGAAGCAACACAGCTGAAGGAACTCTCCAAGATGACCTTCCCGACCATTACTACTTCTCGGACCCAACGGAGCCAACCATTTTTGGGGACAGAATAATTGTTTTCATTGCGGGACATATAGCATGCCGCCTACAAGAATATTTGAATTGTGAAACATGCATCTCCCAGCTAACTGTGCCCATGTCTTCCATCCACCATTCTCTCATGCAGCGAAAGGACAAGTACGGTGAATTTCGGTACCATCTGACGATATCACAATCTGTAGGAAAGCGGAAAAGCTGTTACGAAGGGCTCTCCTTCAAGAGGGCATATCGTCAAACACCCTTCTGCAAAGGGTACTCTTGCAGGTTATGGAGTCCACTTTGGACAGCAGTGTCTTTAGCCCAATACGGAGTGAGCACATGCTTGAACAGACCTGCCTTGAAAATCACTTTTTTCACTTGATAAGGTCTGTTGCCCAGAGGTATTTAAGTATACATATGCGTCATGCAGCCAAGACACGTACAGAGGAGCTGCATAAGCGCAGGTGTCGCCAGCTTTTCACAAAGCTTACCCAATTCAAAGAGCAGTAGGCAATACTTGCAGAAGGTGTATCATTCGATACATTTGATAAGTCATGTCATTGTGGTTTGTAAATAGTACCACGTTTTTGTATAGTTATATAGCTAAAGCTGTCAACTGCAACAAAATATTTTTTTTATTCTGTATCACGTGGGCTACTTTTCTGTCCTCCTGAGCCTTGTAGATGTTGTGTATGCCAATCATGCTGTGTAAATAGTGAAGTTCGGTTTAGTCAGGTTTAGTTGTGTCACTGTGCAAATAATACACTCGCAGTTCTGTGCTATGTTCATTTTATTCTACCGTTTACACGCTGTCTATTTTTTTTAGAGGCCCTTGTTTGTTTATTTGCAGTTTAGACTGGTTTTGCGCATTTTTCTGTGTTCCAGCAGTCATCCTTGTCTGGATTTCGTTGCACCATTCAAAGGTGGAAACTGTGTCCTTAATTGATGTTATTGATCATGTTACTGAAGTCTTCAATGAGCAACTCTCGTAAACAACAGAAGCGATTGTGCGAAGAAGAAATCCGCATCCCCAGAAGAGGACTTCGTTTGTCTTGCTTGGCGGTGTGAACGTCTTATTTTATCCGAACTGTAAGGAAACATATGGCTGTCCTCCTGTACTTGATTTGCTTCCAGTATGATGTAAGCTAATTACGAAAGCCCGCTAGAGGCAAACGAAGTTATAAAATGACAGGCAGAGGCAGAAATCGCGTTGTTTACATCTGGCTTGATTGCCGACCATGGGCGCCGCCATGTTCTCAGGCCACGACAAGATGGCGTCGACCCGCACGCTATCTCTATGGCAGCGTTCACACGGGGCAACTTTTTGCAGCAACTATGAGCAACTTTGGAGTTGCTGTCAGCCGGCAACCTCCAGCAACTCGAGTTGCTCCGAGTTGCTGCGAATCGCTCCCGGACCGAAAACTTGAGAAGTTGCTCGTGCATCGGCCAATCAGAGAGGGAAGCATTGCCACGTGACTCCCGATGGCGTTGTGGATTTCGTTCGTGGGTTCATAGGTTCAAATCCTGGAGGTGCAGCTAAAGATAACTTTTTCTTTTTTTACGAACTTCACGGAAACATATCAGTTGCCACTTCTGGACGGCAATAATGATCTATTGGAGTAATAAAACTGACTGAAATTTGATAAACAGCAGCTAAAGAAAAGATTCCACCAGTTCGATTCGAACCCACATTGTCCGGTCGCCATAAGGTTGCTTGTGGGCGGAGCTACAGAGTTGCTGCGTGTGAACGCGGACTCGAAATTGCTCAAAAGACGTTGGTTTGAGTTGCTTCGAGTTGCTGGGAAAAGTTGCCCCGTGTGAACGCCGGCTATGGGTCGAATCAACGCGGTCGAATCAAGCAAGGCGTTGGTCGAATGTATTGTAGGGCACCCTGTGCATTGGATGCCACCCCTGTGGTCGCACGGATCACTCACGTCGTGTGGCATCTCGGAGTCTCCAGAGCACTGCTTCCCTCAGTTACAGTGCCCTAGAAGATTGAAGTGGAAAATGCGACGCTCCCTCTGTGAGGCTCTTGAGCCGGATGCCGCTGTGGGGCGCTGGCGTAGTTACCCCGAGCAGAAACTGGCGCCGGCGTATTGGGTTATCGCACTTCCTAGGATTGTTATTTGTGTGTGCGTGTCTCTCTGTGAATTATTCCTTGTTACTTCTTTCAAAAACTTTACTACACGACACAGTCTACCGGCATATGTCACATAAAACAGGAAGCACACGCAATGAGGGAGACAGGTTTATGCTTTCAGGTATGGAATGATCGCAGGCTATGACGATGTAAAGTTGGCTGATAAGTACAAGACACAAGATTATAACGACCACAGAGTATGAATATACAAAAAAACAATGAAACTGCAATTAAATGTAACATTGGATGCACATAATGTGAAGAACAAAATTAATTACTGGCAGGTAAAAATGACAAGTTATGTGCAGCGACTGAGCTTCAGATATTTTGCACAGTCGCGTTTCTGCACTTTGGCTCGATTCAGTGACTTAACAAAAAAGTGAAGCCTAGTGGTGACATAAAATGCCATAAAACTTCAGCACTCAGTTGCTTGCTATGTTCAGTGCAACCAATGGCATCCTGTCGAGTTCTATGAAGAAGTGCAATGACGTCCATAATGCTTTCATGGTGAAGTTCCTGCATACTGAAGCAGCTGGTAAACACGTTTTCCAAATTTTCCACGAACCTAAGCATAAAGCCTGATGGATACAACAGGCCCCCCTTATCTTTCAGCTGAGTCAGCTGAGCTGCCTGCAGGTTCTGTACATCATTCTTGTCACTATAAGCAACAACTTTCTACACATGTCACACTTTGATTTAGACAGGAATTTTCTGGCAACATAGCCAGCTATATAAAACATTAGTCTCAGTTCGCTTCTTCAGGATACATATGCGACATGGTCTGTTGACTTTTCAATTACAAGTTCGGCGCTGCTGAGGTCACCATCTCCAACGAACTTGTCTATCAGGGTCTGCTTGGCGCAATTGTATTCCTCTATGCCGTTTGTACTGAGCAGAGCATCTAACACACCAGGCTCCGCATTTCCATTTGCAACAGATTTTGCCATACTGTAAAAGCTAAGGCAAGAAACAGTTATCAAAAACTGTTGTGGTGTTGGATGTGGCAGCCTGAGAATTGCCTCACGATACCAAAAACGTTGTCAAGCGGATCTTGAATTCGTGATGTCACGATGAACTTTTACCATCACGGATAGCGTGCTGGCAATGGTGACCCTTAAGCCCACAGCTGTTTTAAGCTCGACAGAAAGCTACCCGGGTAGCCAGTCTTGCAACGGGGCGCGAAGCAATGCGTCTCTAACTTCTTTTTCTTCTTCTCCATCGAGGACTAGCACACTCAAATACCGGCAAAATTTACAGGAAGCTTCACTATTTTGATGCGTCAAACATCGCCTTCTTTCGGAGTCACCAAAGCATCACGCAAACCACGCAATCCTCGGGAATTCGACAGCAGCGCCAGGAGATCCAGCAGCGGCCGTCCGCTTGTCCTTCCTCAGCTATCGGGCTGAAACCGGTTCCGCTCTTTCCACTATATCGTATTTTCACGCGTATTAGCCGCGGCTTATGCGCGATTTTTTTTCTCATGGGCGCCCTGCGGCTTATCCACCGGTGCGGCTTATCTGATGACTATTTTTTCCTGGTATTTTCCCCATACGCCGATTTTAACGAAAGGGCCGACAGTGTCTCTGGAACAGCACTGCCCTGCCGATGTACGAACAGTGCGTAACAGGGACGGGTCCACATTCGAGTAGATTGATCTTCCTGGTGCATTCCCCCAAGCAGCTTTAAGGAAAGTAGTGACAGTGATTCACGTCTTCTGGATGATCACTGACCCATCAGCACACGAAAAACAACCGACAAGGGCACAATCCGATCTTGGTAGAACTCCAGAACTGACCTCCTCTGTTGTACACTGTGCCGATCCCGGAGTATGGACCACAGGGTGTATGGCCTTCTCTATGGTCTCCTTTGTCGCACAAATCAGTCGTCTCGTACTGCCCGCGGCTTATCTGCGGGTGCGGCTTATCTGCCAGAAAATTTTCAAAACGTCCCAAAAAACGCGTCCTGCGGCTTATCTGCGGTGCGGCTTATACGCGTGAAATTACGGTACTCTTCTAGGGCACTGTACCTCAGTGTCAGAACAGAATGGCGGTTGTTTTTGAGCTTCCGTGGGACGAATGGGCCACCGTAAGGTTCATGAAACCGTTGCCGGTTGCAGCAAAGAATCGGAAGCAGCTGGCATGTCTGATTGCGGAAATAAATTTCCAAATTTGGATACGCCGGTGGTGGTTGGCCTTCGGTGACCCCCAACTGCGGGGGTTTAGGTCTGTTTCAGGCAGTTGGTGCTGGACTACGGGCGCTGATCACCAGGGAGCACGCCGTGTTCAGTCCAGTCGAGTGCTCTGGCTGTGCTCTACTCGCATCATCTGCTATGATCAGGGTGAGTGGCACATTCTGTTCTAGCCAGTTTGCTATACTTGTACTGTCCTGCGCCGCGACTCTCCCGTATATCATGGATTGTTCGCATGGTATAGCCCGTACAAACAGCAATCTCCCTTAGGAGCATTGTTATCCTGCCTTTCAGAATAGTGCGCTGGTAGAGTTCCTGTTTGTTTAAATTAGCCTACTTCCATAGGTAGCTCTCCTGATTGATGACAACATACCTCGAAGAAGATATTCCTGTGGAAGAAATTGTGTGTCGGTGTATCTGGCATAAGCTGGGCTGAGATGTCCCGTGTGCGCAACCACTGCTCATGTCTACCTTCATAGATAGAATAGGAATGTACTTCGCGTCTATTCAGACGATCCATGGAATATTCTAGTGGAAGAAAAGAGCAAGAAAGTGTTCACAGGGCAGAAGTTCCACTGGACCTTACGTTGAGCATCCACACGGTGCCAGAATATCTTGAGTAGCGTATAGAGAAGACGACACCATTGGCCCTGTCTTCTGCTATGGAATATCTTGTGGCTGAGTCGTAGGATATTCCCAGTGGCTAAATGAGCTCGAAGGGGCATGACATCGTACTCACGGGACAACGAAAGCTATGACGTTTTGCACGTCTTCCGCTGGAATATTCTGGGTAATGCCGCTCTTATGAATACACGGATGAAGTCGCGTGTATAGTGCTCCGCGTTGGCATACTCATGTGCATCCTGCAGCTAAGGCACGGCATCTTTTGGGCTGTGTAGCAATCTATACACATCAAATGTCTTATGGCCCTTGGATTTCGATTATAAATAAGATCTACAATTCTTAAGATTTTTTATCTTTCCTGGAGGAAGTACACCTTGAAATTCTAGAAAGGGAAATTATGAAAAGAAAGAGCGTGACTCCTAGAGCAGCATTTGTGAAAAGTATATGTCTTCGGCATACGTTTCCAATAAGGATCGTGATAATCCTGGCCTTAAACGTGGTCACTCAACTTTTATGGGCACGCAGTTCTAGCTGTCCCAAAATTATTCAAGTGGGAGAGACAAAAAACGCGTCACATCATGGCTGCTTTACGAAGTCGTTTTATTTTAATGAACACACAAAACCGCACATACACGTGTCAGACGTACCAAGAGGTCGCCAGGTTTATTATATTTCTTTATCAGCATTCCCCGTTTCTCTCCTCTTCCCTGTCACCCTTGCGACAAGCGTGCAGACAAGGGGCTGTTAATAAAACGGAGAGAGATAAAGAAACTGACAGGGAAAAAAATGTAAATGAACTCTTGGGTGTTGTGGCACATGTCCGGACGTTACAGAATATACGAGGACTGCAGGTCGCGGTCGCCGGCTGTGCTTCAGCCCTCGTGTGTCCTCGTTTATTCCTTTCCTGAACGGCTGCCGGTTTGCTGCGTACAAACAAAGAAAATCACAATTAATTCTCTCGCATTTCACGGCACTTCTGTAAGGAATTTCACTTTCAAAACATGCGCACGGGGTAAACTAGAGCACTGCACGGGCCTAATTTTCAGGCCCGTGCCCGGCCCATGCCCGGCTGGTACCGCCCGCACCCGGCCCGGGCCCGACGTCTTCTATAGATTTCCAGCCCGGGCCCGACTCCGCAGGCCCGGGCCCAGCCCGTACCTGACTGTTTCCATGCTCATGCCCGGTTGCACCTTGCGGTTCAAGAGAGACTGACCTCCGCTCTACTGCGCATGCACCGGTGTTAGTTCCCCTTTCTCGAACTCTCACGCAAACGAAATATGTCAGAACGCCTAATCTAACTGACCCTCGTGTCGGACCCTCACGCGAACCGAATATGTAAGAACACCTAACCTAACTGACCCTCGTGACGGACTCTCACGCGAACGAAATATGTCAGAACGGCTGCTACTCTCTTGCTTGAGTGAAGCGAAGGACGCTCCTTCTGTTGCCCAAATCGCCCAACTCCTTTCGTCTTATCGGCAAACATCTCAGCGCGCCCGCCACACTTATCGTCCCCAAATGTGTGTGAGTGCACGTGTGAGATCCAGACCCATTACACGAAATCAGCATGTTCACATATAAAAAAACTGGTAGTTCTCAGATGAGAATACCATGATATCTCCAAACCCAATGAAACAAAAAGTGACATGAATAATGGCAGCTGTCCAGTCTCCTGAAATATGTTCGCGTACATGCCCGGCCATGGCCGGCGTTGTCAAGCCCGTACCCGGCCGGGGTCTGAAACTCGAGCCCGGCCCGGCCCGGCCCGCGGGCTTTCGGGTAAGCACGGGCCCGTGCAGTGCTCTAGGGTAAACACGCGGCTGCCGTTGCATAAGCACTTGGCAAAATTATTCCCGCGCTGTAGCTGTAGTAGCTCCGGTCGAGAGAGTCGACTCTTGGTAGACGAAAACGCCGCACAGCGGCTCTCCTGATGTCATCCCTATGACGATCAGTCCCGTTCTAAAATTTGAGTATTGAGCGAGGTGCTCGAGAGTGGACTCCCACCGACTCTCCTCTCGATGTGGGTCGCTGGAGCGGATGACATACGTGGCTCTCATGCGTCACGACTGCGACTCGCGAGTCGAACGAGTTGAATAAACGAACGCGACCGTACGACACTTTGCCTCTGGTCAAATGATAGGGTACAGTTTCAAGACACCACAAGAGAGCAGCAAGGGGGGTATTCCTTGGCCGGCATGGATCCACAGAAGGATCCATGGGTGCCTCAACGCCGTAATGTTACCCTGTTGTATGGGAGAGGGACCGATAATGTCGTACCCCGTGGGGCGAGACGGAAACTAAAGAGCTGCAGTGACTGCTACGACCTACTTACAGAACGTATTGGGTATCATGATCACGGCAGCCCGTTATCTTCGTAAATTTCTTCTGTCACGGACAAGCCGTGCAACGTACAGGCACTTCCTGGTACCGTGACTACAGCACTCAACAGCGAACTCACTAGTAAGCGCCTTGTGAACAATATAATAATTGGGAGTGGGGGGGGGGGGGATATGTTTAATAGAGTGAAAAAACAAAGAAAACGGAAATGTCAGCCAGGCTATTGCCAGCTTGCTATTCCGAGAGAGAAAAGGAAAGAAAAATAAAAAATAAGCTAATAGAAAGATGAAGAAAGGAACTGAGAATAAACAAAAGAAATAAAAGAAAGGAAAAGATGACAGAAAAACAGGCACGCAGTGCAGTGCAGCACAGGCACAAAGGAAAGTTCGAAGAACGTCCAGTCAGAGGGCAGACGCAAGGCCAGAGTCATTTAAGAAGCGGAGCAGGGCTGTGGTGATGGGGTGGCCATGGACAGTGTGTTGTAGCCCAGCTGTATTAGACGGCGATGGAGAGCTTGCCGTTGGGGAATGTGCTGCTGGCAGTGCAGAAGACAATGAGCAATGTCGCCCACCTCGCCACAGCTGGAACACAAGGGGGAGCTGGATTGGCCCATTTTGTACAGGAGCAATGGGGTGCGGGCAACGTTGAGACGGAGGCAGTGCAGCAATGATTCGTCCTGACGACTGCAGCGACACGCAATGAAAAAGGTAACCGAGGGGTCGATGGACTGCACGTGACTGTTGTAGGCGACGGCTTGAGATCTAAATGCTTGGGCACGGGTTGCACACCGGCGGCGAATAGCTGAATGGCAAGCCGAAAGCGTAAGTGGTGGACGTGCAGTGGCAGGAGTAACAGCTGCGGCGGCTCGTCTAGCAGCCGCGTCTGCGCGTGTGTTACCGGTCAGGCCCACATGACCGGGCACCCACTGAAGGGACAAAGCATGACCATTGGCACGGAGTCCGTCATACCTCTGAATGATCAAGCTGGGTATACCCTGTATGAGGTTGGAGCGGGCCGACATCAAGCGGAGGAGAGACGCCTTGCTGTCGGTGAGGATGACCCATTTCCCAGGTGGCAAGTCAGTAATATATTCTAGGGCAGTAAGAATGGCGAACAGTTCAGCCTCCGTGGACGACATGGGGTAGGGCAGTTTGTAGACCTGTTCATGGTCTGTATCGGCAACGTAAAAGGCCACGCCCGCTGCGTCAGACATTACGGATGCATCGGTAGTGGGCCTTGTAAGGAACTTGTAACAGGAGCGATTTGTAACAACGTTCGTGCTATGTAGTTTAACTTTACATGCCATGTAAACTTTATTGTCAGGAACAGGAGACATAGAGGATTTCACGTGTTATTAACTACTGTAAAAATCTGCTTGTCCGAAAAAGATGCGGTCAACGGTATTTATCTTCTGGGAACTTTTGCTACGGCTTGCGTCTGTTTTCAGTTTTTCAGTCAGTTTTTAGTCTGAATATGACAGGCCAAGACAGTTGTCATTGTTATGGTCCAGTCGTTGTCCCCTTTTTGTTTGGAGGTAGTGCGCTGAAATCATTATGCATCCTGTTCCCCATGTTGTGCAGTCCAATCAGAGATTTTTCCTCGGGAAGACGTGCGGATGGTCCTATTGCTATCTATTTAGCTGGTTTATTTAATCTCTGTCGCGTTTTTGGTGCTGTCAATTCTCACTATACTGTTTTTAGCGAAGGTCGATTGAATGGTACACCTTTAAATGGGTCGTCTTGTACTACTTCGGAAATGTTAAAAGAAAGCCCTCAGCACGAGAGCCGCTGGTACAGAGACCTATACAGAGACCTACTGGGCGCTGTCCTCATCATTGACACGGTGTTTAAATGTGTGCAGGTGAGGTGTTGAAAGGGCTTTTGGGTATTGCAGGTCAACAACATGCTTGGATTGGAGAAAAAGCAGGACTTTACATAATGCTTCCCAGGCCTGAGATACAGAAGATTTTCAGATTGAAGGATTTTCATGGGTTTCAAGGGGGGGGGGGGGGGGGGGGTCAAGGTAGCTTGCCGTTGTTGGCCGCACTCAAGTGGGCATCGTCACGACTATAGCCAAAAAAAGGAAAGTGGGAGAGGGGAGTCGAGGAGTTCAAAGTGATGCATATAGGCAGGATGACCGATACTGATGGGACGGAGGCACACTGTAGGTGAGTGGTGCACTAGAGTGGTCTTTCCGCTAGGCCCGTTTCTTGAAGAAAGCGCACGAGGCCACGAGTTTTTGAAAGTCGTTCGGCACAAGAACCTTCGGGGAAGAGGACGTCCGTCAGTATGCCAGGCCTAGCGTGGGGAAGATGAGTTTCCCGCATAGTATGCACGGCATTCTGTCAGGATATGCGCGATAGTCTCCGGATGATTACAGTGTCCGCAACTGGAGTCCTCCCTGGAGCCGATCTTGAACAGTTGCGAGTTCGTGAACGCAGATCCCGTGCGTAATCGGTGGAGCATTGTCTGCATATACCACGGGGAAGATCTTTCGTTTCAAGGCGATGTACAGGTAGGCACTACAACGGCCAACGGGCTTGTTCAATCGTTCAGAGGCGAGGGCGATTGCGCTGTTAGCGACACACAGCAGTAGCGTCGATATTCCATCATCGCTTCATTGATTACAGCCGCTGTGTGTTTCGCGTCTTCCCCTGCAGTCCTCCAGTCCTCTGAACTCGAGTGAGCAAGCCTGCTTCCACCCGCCGCTATAGGGTGGTGCGCTGAGGACAAAGTCCACAGCTCGCGTGTTCCGTAAACATTTGTCAGGGTGTGTACCATGGGTACTGGGTGCGGGGAGGCCGGGGGCGAAATACAGTTGCATCTTCAGTTACACAAAGAGTAGCTGAACCTGGTATCAAACGCAGCGATGTTGTGTAATCACCATCAGCGGTTTGTGCACGCTCCAGATAACATGGACGCCGTGAAAAATATATAAATAAGGCAAGGCAAGTGCAAGAGGCGACTCCGGAGACGGTGTCGTTGATACGTGCTTATAATAGAGACCTTGAAAGTGCTACTGATGGGGCTCACAAGCCCCATAACCCACCCTCTCATCCCCGGCAGACTGACGGTCTGTACAGGGGGAGCGGCGGTTACGTGAGGATTTTGAGCGGATTTTGCCTGTCTGGATCGGCGGCACGTTGCTTGGGGAAGGGACGAAAGGGGGTGGGGGAGGGGGTAGACGAAGAAGAAGGCTCACATGTCTGTACAGTTGGCGATTTTCACGTTCACATTTAGGAAAGTTTCATGTTTCTGTATGAAAGATGGAAGTCACTGAAAAGGTTAGCCAGCTGTAGGATTCGAACCCACATCTCCTGGATTACCGGTCCAGGGCTCTACCAAATGAGGTAAGTTGGCACACCTCCCGAGCGACTTCTCCAGCTTGGTAACTGGCTAACCTTTTCAGTGACTTCCATCTTTCCTTCTTAATTTCTTAGGCACTTGAGGCTTTGTACGTACTTGTCCTTTCTATGTGTTCCAGCCTCAGAACATCAATTGTTCAACATTCGCCGCTTGCGTCGATCCGGTCGTCTATGAATGTGTGTATGAGTGAGAAAAATGTAAGAGTGAAAGGGGGGATGAGTGAGAGAGAGTGGCCGATTTGGCTCTTCAGATGACGCGCCCTTGGAAGTCGCTCAGGAGATGTGTTAGCTTAGCTCAATTGGTAGAGCAACTCCCATCTTTCATCCTTAATCCATCTTTCGTCTTAGGCACTTGAGGCTTTGTATGTATTTGTCCTTTGTATGTGTTCCAGTCTCAGAACATCAATTGTCTCATATTCATGTTTCTATGTTCGTGTATGCTTAGAATGTTGTTCCTAGAAAGAAGCAAGATTCATTGATAGCACCACTGCGAAAGGAGACAAAGTAGGCTACATGTCAGAGGGGGGAAAACACTTGGTCCTGCGTGTTTTCGCCTTTGTCTAACCCATATTTTGTTGCCTTCATACACTCTCAGAAATGAATCGCTTAAAATACCACTTACAGCATTTTTGACGCTTATTTAGACGTAAAACGCTAAAAACGCGACAAATTTTAGCCGTCAGGCTTACCCTTGCGTTTATTAAGAATAAAATCAGGCGGAATAAGCGTTATTTTAGCTCTCATTTCCAGATGGACGCGTCCTTACGCTTAAATTATTACACCTAAAATTTTCTGTTGACGGTTAAACGCTCACAAAAGCCTAAAGACGTATTTACTGCATAATCTCCTTGCCGTCCCCCTTCGCCTTTCCTCTCTCTTTGACCCCTAAACAAATCGCGCTTAAACGTTACAGCGGGAGTTTCAAATTTGAACTCGAACGCCTCCATGATGGCGTCGACGCCGAACAGTGATCGTGCGAGCTGCTTGGCTGGTGTTTCATAGGCATTCATAGGACACCAGGGCGAGTTGTACGCGTAGAAGTTTGTGAAACTTTCAAGGAACTCATTGGGAATGGATATTCTGCAGTCAGCCACAAAGATACAGATAAACACAGCAGCAGGGCGTTCGTTTGGAAGTCTTCGTTTTGGCGTTTTCGTTTTAGATTTGTTTTGCCTGTCGCTTGGACGAAATCGACTCACGGTGCTTTCAATGTCCCATGCAGAAGGCGGAAGTGTCAGAATCTTCGCTGTTTCTGGCTAGTGTGGAATTATTTGCAGTGCGCTTTATAGGTTTGAATGCAACGAGCGGGTGAATGTCAAATATTTAAGTGCATATTTGTGATTGTTGCTATATTGTGCAGTGTTGCTATATTTTTATCGTTTCACACAATTTCTGTATTACTTTTACTAGTTTTCTCTGCCCGCTGAAATTCAGCTTGCCAAACGTAAAAAAACACCTGGGAAAATTGGTTGCCATTTCACACGGCGAAAAGGGACTGTTATCTCCGCTACATTTGTTTTGATTTCCTTCCGAATATGATCTGATACAACATAAAATAAATGATATTCCGCCTAAAGCGAAAGCCCTAACGCTTATTCCGCATGATTTTCTTCTTAATAAACGCAAGGGTAAGCCTGACGGCTAAAATTTGTCGCGTTTTTAACGTTTTACATCTAAATAGGCGTCAAAAATGCTGTAAGTGGTATTTTAAGCGATTCATTTCTGAGAGTGTAGTAGCGCCTTGAACACAAGAGACACACTTGTTCTACGACTTTTCCTCACCATGATGAAGTTGGTCAGTTGGAATCCTTTTGACAGGACGAGCGGGTGCTTGTAGTTAGTCGCCGCCCCCATAATCTTGGGGTTGGCTACGCACGTAGGCTCCTCGCCCTCCAGTCCTATGAGGATGGTAGTGATGAACATCTCCATCACTAGTCTCAGGCCCGGTGCGCTCTTCGTGGCTCTGTAGATCTCGGTGCTCTTGTACGTGACCGTGAATCTAGGATGTTAGGAAACCAGGAAAGCATTGAATCACATCGCAATTGAATTTACAGAAACGTCGTTGAAAAGTAAAAATAGAAATGTAGGGAGGCGCGACCCGATCTTACTACTCCGAAGTCGACAGGGGATTTCATTTGGCGCTCAGAAATCGTTTCGAAGCGCATGCACGTGCGCTTCGGGTGTTCCAGAGGAGACGGCTAACGTCGCGCCCTAAACCCCATGCATTTGTCTCGCTGTGATGCGGACCTAAGTCGCCTAGATGCCATTCTCTGAATCAGCTTCCAGGACGCAAGCTGAGAAAAGACCTCTTGCGAACGCTACGGACAGATCAATTAGTCCTGCGCCACATGTAAACGTAGGTTTCTCAAAATAAGAGTCGACCAATCAGCTGTGACCGTAGCTATGAGGAGCCGCATGGGTAGCATCGAGTAGCCAGATGAAAAGCCTGCCGTCTGTGGCGATTGACTGAAGGGGCATCCTGACTTGTCTCAGTATAGTCTCAGTATTGTAGGCTCCCGTAGATATGCTCAGAAGAGGAGGAGGATACAAAAGAAAATCATTCTGATTGTCGGAGGCACGAGAGTGAAGTCGTCTTACGTAGGCGCAGTGGACATTCCGAACAATGTGGATTGAATTTGTGGTGGGTTCGGCTACAACACATAGATGGAACCAGGCAAAACCTGTATTTAGGTCTGGTGTTAGCGTCACGCGCTGTGGGAGGGGCCTTGGCTTGGATAGATAAAAAACCGTGAGCGCATGTAAGCGTGGACAGAGCCTGGAGCGGCTGGCCTCGGATACGGTGCTTGGAACGACTGGTTTCGTGAAGCTTGGAGAACATTCTCTGTGTAAGGTTTTTACTATGTGAGTAATTAAATATCAAGTTTCTTTCCGTATCTTGACGTTGTCTCTGTGCTTCGCCTTCCACGGGGGTTGAATGGAAAGGCTTTGCCCCCAAAAATGGGAATAGGATCCCACAAATTCCGCATAAAAGGCACCCCTGATAACCCACGGGTCACCAGCTGCTCCGCTGAAGGTGAGCAAATGATTTATCCGTGTCCAAGAGCCAGGGTGGCTTCCTTCAATAGCTACAGGCCAAGGCCGAGGAAGCCCCCCCCCCCCCCCCAACGTAGCAAACCTTCACGAAAAAGAAGTCCTTACGATAAACATTAAGATAGAGGACTTCCGTCGACTTATCCCGCGGGGATCTGACGGAGACCCATCTTCCGTGACCCAGAGCTAAGAACGCTTTCGCCACGTCAATACAGAAGCCAGTCTTGGTATTATTCGTGAACAACAAAATGAAATGGCAAAGCAACAGCTGATATTAGTAGATTTGCTTGTAGTATTTATTGTAGTTATTTGTAGTAGCTAAGCTTGACGTTCATTATGGAAAGTCATCGCTCCAATATCTTGAAGCCCGGTTGTTTTGACGCTCAATCGCGAAGCGCTGTCACACGGCTCTCTCTGTATGAACCACGACCTACTCTATAAGAACACGACCATGACACTTGCGCCTCTCTCCAGCGCCGGAGAAAATGTTTCTCTTAGTGGCCGCAGCAAGGTCGCGGCGCCACAAGTAACCCCACAGCAGACGCCGCTCCACGTGTTGATACGGTAGTTTTCGTTCCTGACTTGGGTGCCTGTTTCTACCGTGTGAAGTTCTGGTTAGTCGCACGTAGTCCATTGAGTGGTTTGTGATGGTGTACTGCACCGTCCCACTCTGCAAGTGCAAGCCAGGAGTGTCGGACTCGAGTATTTAGTACCGCGAAAGGTCCTGAAGGTGCCGAGTGTATGCGCAACGTGATTGTAATGAAAAAGCAAAGTAGATGTGGTGAGATTTCTCCCAAATAGTCAGCAGTCAAAATTAAATGGAATAAAAAGAAGTGTCTGTTCAGTTATGTGTGCTGTGTTCTTTGTAAAACTTTGAATTAAAACCAACTAAAACTGCATGCTGTCCAGTAGTGACAATGAAATAACAGCTAACGTACTCATTCGCAAAGGCAAGTAACTACGGGTCCACGCATAAATTTTGGAGCACTGTTGCGCATGGCAATACAGCCGCGTTCATCAGTTACTACATCGTTTGTGGCGCTTTATGGCCGTGATGCTTTTGCGCCACAAAACACACAATCACTTATCTCGAGTTCAACTTCGTATTATCATCGATTGAGGCACAGTGTGAAGCGATGAATGTTTTACCAAGGATCCAAGGATATTCGTCAAATGGGGCCCCCGGGATACCACACATCCTGTACAAGCACTGTCCCAAGCAAGGCGGCTCTAGGCGCGAAAATTTATGTATTTTGCGTCTAACTTGCCTTAAGCATGTACATTACACGTCTTTCGCATGAGGATACACGAAAAGAACGCGTAGACATACGCACAAAACAATGCTAATAAACATTGCCGATATTACAGCAGCAGTCTCCCGTTCGCTCGTGGGGTGCGCATGTGGCGCCCCTAGCGAGCATGTTGAGCGCGAAACCGGTTTTCCCCGCTTCGGGCCGTGGACAGCGGACCCATAGGGGGATCGGCGAGTGTCATGGTCGTGTTTCTATAGAGTAGGTCGTGGTATGAACACGTTTCCGAACGTAATCGATGGACCACCGGTGCAGCCAAGATAGAGAGTCTCCGTCCCTTCGTAACAGACACTGCAAAAAGGTGGTATGACTTCCGCATTTTGGCCAATGAAGGTGACGCGCGGGAATCGTGGAGTTTCTCAGTCATTCCAAGAAAACATAGTGGACAGATGGAATGAAGCCATCATTTCCAAATACCACACTGGATCCATAACGGATTACTTCTTTGAAAAAATCCGGCTCTTTCAACGCGCAGAATCACGTCTCCGAGATGAGTCTCTGGTTGTGCTAGTTGTACGTGGACTTCAAAATGACACGCGCCAACTCATTAAAATCCGGGAGCCTCAAGATCCCCAGCACCTACTCCACTCACTGCGAGATTGGGGTATTGAAAGTAGGACATCTTTTGTACGCCAATCAATCACCCTTCCGCCACAAGAAGGGAACATTACAAATTCGAGAAGGTCCCCAGCTCACTATGACAGCACTCATCGACGTTGCTGACCGAGACAATGAAGAAGGCAACTCGACGCAAATTAAAAAAACAAAAAAACAAAAATACAATAAATAAAATAAATGAGGGTCATAGTTTCCACCTTTGATACCAAGTGAAACTGTTTACTTCAATAACAGCAAACTATTATATGTCAGCTTCCGTTTGATTGGCAGAGAGGTTCGAGCTCTGATAGACAGTGGGTCATCCGTAACATTCGTCAACCATCGCTTACTCCAACTAACCCAAATGACACCAGGAAGGGTGGTGCAAATGAAAGCGTTCGATGGTACCAGCACTCTGGGCGCGCATTGACTGGGCGCGCATTACGCTTAAACTTTCCGACGGCGAAATAACGACGGGGTTCCTGGTAATAGAAGATGTTGATTATGACCTCTTACTATCCCGCCCTGACATGAAGAAGATGCGGCAAAACATCTACTGGGACGACAACGTCTGCATAGAGAACGGCCGAGTGTCTAGTCACCAGGCCTCCTCATGACATCCGCAGTAAGAATGACGTCGCAAAGCATTACCCGGAACTTCTTTCGGTATCCGGCAATCCTTGGGCAATACCGCATTATAAGTATGACTTCGAGCTCGCTGACGCAACCACAGTCAGACGAAAACCAAACAACATATGACCTGTGAAAAGCAAGAACGGCTCAAATCTGAGCTGCAGGATGCTGAATGCTGGCATTATTCGGCCATAAACTTCTACTCCAATTACTATAGCCCCGAAGGCTCGTTCCGTCGCTGCACTGACTACAGGCTAGTCAACAGGCAAACTGACGTATTCCCTTTTCCCATGCCCAGAGTGGATGATATTATCAACGACACGAGTGGATGCATAGTTTTTTTGTTTTGTTTTTCCTGTCTTGGTCTATGCAACGGTTTCTGACAATTACCACTAACTGAAAACACCAAGCAATACACAGCCTTCGTTACTCCATTTCACCTGTATGAATATAACAGGCTCTCGTCTGGGTGGAAGAACTCTTCAGCTTGGTTCCAGAAGCTTATGACCTGAGTACTCAAGCGTTATATGTATTGGAAAATTCGTTCATGGATACATCGACGACATAATCATCTACGCTAGATCTTCAGACGAACATTCTGCTCTCTTAAGACAAGTTCTTCAGCTACTGAGCGAGGCGAAGCTAAAATACCGTACTCTTTCGATCGAGTGTTGCTTTCCTAGGCAGGATTTTCCAGTGATGGCCGCTAACTACTTCTACAGTAGTTTAACTATAACTACTAACTACTTTGTGATGTAGTAGTTTAACTAGTAGTTCAACTACTTTTCGGGGGAGTAGTTAAAACTACTTTTTTAACTACTGCGATGTAGTAAAACTACATCTATAACTACTTAACGTTATCTACCAACACCGATCCCTTGTATTGTTCTTGGACACCTAAATATGAATCACAAGCAATAATAAACTTTGGCTCAAGCCATTGCTACGATCGTCAAATACAAAGCTTGCGGCAGGATTCTTTCTGTGCCTACGCGATAAACTAAGTTGCAGAATTATTTGACAGCAAATCAAATGAGGCCTCACTAGACAAGCATTAAGAGTGAAGATTTAGTACACATGCACGACACAATTGCTCTGCACCTCCGTTCTCATCAAACAAGTAGCTCCAGGTAAAAGTCGGAAGCACAATCGTGCCGTAAAGCTTGCGGCTAAATCGGAAGAAGTTGGCGCCTTCAGTAACCTAACTACTGTAGTTAACTACTTAAAATAGTAGTTTAACTAGTAGTTGCCACTACATTTCTGCAAGTAGTTGATAACTACTTTTTAACTACAATCAGGTAGTTTAACTACATGTAGTTAACTACTGGCCATCACTGGGATTTTCAATGGACAAACGAAAACTACAAAGCAGGAGATTGCACAGAGTCTGTGCAAAAGATTCAACGACTACGCAAACAGAGGATCCTATCCTCGTCAATGTAATCACGTCGATTACTTTAAATCTCTTCTGTCATTTGTGTACGTACAATCGAAAAAGGTGTGAATATTAAAAGTAGTTGACACCTTTTATCAAATAATGGCCCAACGTTTTATCTTCGAATGCTACCCGCCTTATCGGTGTTTCCTCCTAAGAACCCGAAGGCCACAGTTGTGATTGAGGTGTTCGCCAGGCCGCCTCCGCCGGGCAATTTTCGCTCGCCGCCGCCGCCGGTTCGCTGATCGGCGCGCCGCTGTCGGTAAACAAAATTTAAATTTTTTCCTGATGATTTTACAAGTCAACAGAGCGAAAACGTGAGTTTCTGGGGGTAATATTGCGATTGTTCCATAGACCGTCCAGTTATTATGGGGAACTTCAGCTCTCAGCAGCAATGAAACAGCAATGGTATGGGCACCGCCAGCGAAAGATGATAGCAAATTCGCGGAGTGCATTGGCAGACACGGAGCAAAGATTGGGAGAAAGAAGACAAACATGTTAGTGTGAAGTGTCGCTCACAAATGCCCATAGCACGTTCGCGATTTCTCGTGACACTTTAGGCTAGGTTGGGTTGGGTTGGGTTAGGTTAGGTTAGACAAACCAGATCTGAAGATGAACTCACACAGATTCCAACGGTGTAAGAAAAAAAAAAAAAAAGCTCCTTACACCAAGAGGCACCTTCATCACAGAGTGAACATCGCGATCACCATGTTCGTATGAGAATGTTCCCACCACCTGAGTCCGTCACGCGCTGCAGAGAGAAACCCCGAATGGTAGATTCCAGGAATACATCGCCTTCAATAAAGTGTTATAAGGAAATATACTTTCTAATTTAGATTGCCTAATAAAAAAAGTACGGGTTTAGGAAGCAGACAGTTCGTGGCCGTGCGTCCGAAATGACCAACTAAAACCATATCAAGAAATAATGCTACACCGAGTTGATTTTCATATTTCTGAATTGGTTCATACACGAATCAGGCGTGGACATAACGGGGAGGTGGCATGGCTTGGCCACCCTAAATTTCTGTGAATAAATAGCGATTCAATTGGCTTTAGGTAGCGCATGCGTATAGCATGTTGTCCAAGGTCGGAGCCCTATACCCCGAGGAAAAATCCTGGATCCTCTACCGCACAGGATACACGTAAATGACAAAGCAAAATATGGGTTTCACCGAATGAAGTGAGCCATGAATCGCATGGCGACGATAAGTATAGCCCCAGCGGTCAGTCGGGGTGCATGGGGTTCCGTATCACGTCACCCACACCCAGCAATCGTCAAGGCACACGTGACCTTAAAGATGGCGGCGCCCGTGATCGGCGGCCAAACAATTTGTAAACAATGCCGTTATTGTTTCTGCACAACGTTTTTGGATGCCTTTCTATAACAGTAATTATTTTCATCGATAGTCTCGCAGTAGAATGCGCAGCATTGCACACAAGGCTTCCAAATGTGTGATGACAACCCCTCACTGAGACGATGCGATGCACTGAAACTGGTAAATGGGTCATCATGTTACAAAGCGATAAAAACCGGGCTGTTTGGTGGTACATATATCCTAGAAGCGGTAAAACCCCAGTGCAGGGGACACAGAGAGAGTGCGTCTGTTTTGTCTCTTTGTGTCCCCTGCACTGGGGTTTTATCGCTTTTAGGATCATCATGTTACGGAAGAAGTACCGCATAGTTTGCGTTGGCAAAATACGTTACTCTTACTTAGACGACGGAAATACGACTAATACTTAGACGTAAATAAAATAAAGTAAAGACGACTAATACTTATGAAAATGATTTTCTAGTTTCTATACAAGACCTATAGAGAATCTATCTATCGTGTCTAGTGTGAATCTTGTGCATAGGAAATAGATAGAAGCTGTATAGGGTTTTTAACTGGTAAACTCTATACAGTTTCTATACAGGATTCAGACTCTAGAATGTATACATTTTCTATACAGTCTCTATAGAGCTAATACTATAGCTGCCCCGAAAGATCTTATTTACGAACATGTGCTACTTGTTTTTTGCTGTACATTTGAAGAACAACTAATACATGTGATGTGTGCATGTATGAACACGGATACAAACGCTAATAGCAATATTGTGACTTATCACTTCAGACAACGTGAACATTTGCCGTTTAGTACTTTTTAATGTTGCACTTGAAGAACTGCTGCTTCTACACTGTCAGGGGAAAAGGTATAAAAAGCGTATGTATAAAAAGGTAAACGAGGGCGGAAGTAATATTTTTGTACATATTTCAACTGTCTATACCATCGTTTAAACCAAGTGTAACTCACTGATCGCAGTAGCTAATCGTATAGTACGGGGCTTGCTCATTAATTTGCTGTGGAGATTGTGCTGGTCTAGTTCGAGTAATTTGAATAATAAACACAGTCCTTAATGCAGTAATATATTAACAGCTGGAGGAAATGCTTTCAGTGACTGTTATTCGCTACTGAAACAACAATCTATGCGTGCTCCCCTCGGGTGGTGACCGAAATAAACCGTCCAAAATAAATCGTTCCGAAATAAACCGTGTCAATATAAATCCTAGTAATACTCCCATGGTGTTCAAAATCCCGCTACCGGCGAGAAAACCACCGCCAGTTATCCCGACACCGAGTGCCGGTCGCCAATAGCCACAGGAGCGGTGATGGCCCGCACCCTGTGCCGACGGGAAAAGCCGCCGGCACGCAGGCAATAAGAATGATTTTCTAGTTTCTATACAGGACCTATACATAATCTATTTATCGTATCCAGTGTCAATTTTCTGTATAGGAAATAAATAAAAGCTGTATAGGGTTTTTAACTGCTAAACTCTATACACATTCTATACAGGATTCAGGAACTAGAATGTATACATTTTCTATACAGTCTCTATAGAGCTAATACTAGGCGCCGAAAAGGTCTTTTTTAGGGACATGTGTTACTTGTTTTTGCTGTACATTTGAAGAACAACTAATACACGTGATTTGTGCATGTATGGGCATAGATACAAATGCTAATAGCAATATTGTGACTTATCACTTCAGGCAACATTTACCGTTTATTACTTTTTAATGTTGCACCTCACGAACTGCTGCTTCCACACTGTCAGAAGAAAAGGTATAAAAAGTGTATGTGTAAACCAGGGCGGAAGTGCCATTTTTGTACCTATTTCAACTGTCTATACCATCGTTTAAACCAAGTGTAACTCACTGATAGCATGTAGCTAATCGTATAGTACGGGGCTGGCTCCATGCATGCGCAACGTGTAGCACCACATTAATTTGGTGTGGAGATTGTGCTGGGTTAGTTCGAGTAATTTGAGCAATAAACACAGTCCTTAATGCAGTAATATACTAACCAGTTGGAGGAAATATTTTTTGTGGTTCTTATTCGCTACCGAAATAACAATCTATGCGTGCGCTCCTCACCCGTGTGGTTGCATCTCTAGCTAAGACGGCTCCACATGTGGCCTAGCCATTTCGTTGCGTGTTTTATTAGTATCTGTTCCTCTGCAAACACGTCACAGGCGTGAGCGTGTGCATGCGTATGTCTTCGGTTTCTTTTTCTTTTCTTTTTTTTTTCTTTTTTTTTTGCGGTTTGGAGTTTTGCGCAGTGGGTGGGATGTGGCGGTGAAATAAATGGAAAGTTCCTGGTTTTTGAAATACAGAAGAAGAATACTGCCATCGGCTCCCTCTTCAAAATTCTTTCGTAACCCGTTTAGTGACGCACCATCTATTGACAGTAAAGTCCACTTCATATAGTACATAAATACAGTCAGTATAGAAAAATAAGGCAACTTTGTGTCCTACATGAACACAATCTGTGTAGAAAAATGGGGCAACTTTCTATCCTATGTCTAACTACTTTGTTTTCAATGTATATATAAATGCTTTATCTATTTTCTATCCGATAGTATTCCCATTTATTCATAGAAACTCCATTCGGAGTAGATACAAGTTTTAATCTATTTCTTATGCGCTCTATCTAGGGTTTCCTATAGAAATCCTGTAGAAAATAGATTTTTTTTTCATAAGGGTACCAGTAATGATTTTATGTGATTAATGCCACAAATCTTAATGTCACGCGTTCGTCACCACGCCACACTGGAGTTTCTCTTTAATGAGATCGCAAGACTCATTCGCCGATTTATTGCCTACCCTGGCTGCCATCGGCTGAGCAGAGGAACAATTTTATCCTCGCATAAAACCACTTCGTGCATTGCGGGCAGAGCCGTAGCGATAGGCGGGGGGGGGGGGGGGGGGGGGCAGCCGCCCCGGGCGCCCTCAGGTCCTGGAAGATTAGCTGCACAGTATACACAAAAACGCGATTCAAGGTATGGGCGCCGCCATAAGTGCTGCCACCTCGTGGTAGCCACAGGAACTGTGCACGGGTGGACTGCCGTTTACAGAGTTTCTTCATTTTCCCGCGTGTTTTTCCGTTCATTTTCGTGTCCGTTCGTGTGCATTTCGTGCCAATTCGTTTTCTCCCGCTCGGGAACCGGTGTAGAACAGATACCGCATTGGCCAGCACTCCTCACGTGAACAACAGCGCGTATCGCGCGCGCGCAAACAAGGAATCTCCATTTTCCTTGATCTTTCGAACGTTGATACGCTACTCAGATGTTTACTGGATGAATAGTTATATGGAATGTTACTTTATCGTCAGTCATACTCATTAAAGACGGCGGCCACAAGCATTTAACCCAACGGGAAGAGCGGTATTGGCAGTCCACCCCTGTTGTGTCGTCGCTTGAAACGAGGCTAAGGAGCGCACGGAGACTAGTGGTTTGAGAGTAACGCGACAAGGTCTATAAGGAGGGAGTGAAGAGAATCCGTATTTACGACCTTGGCAGTGCAAATAAGCGTTTTCTTGTCTTTGTTAAAAGAGCTTCTGCCCAAGCTGCACAATGTACTGAAAGTCGAGTGCAATAGGGGTGGACGGGTAGGTGGAAGACCTTGAACAGACTCCTGAACTAAAGAACATTGATAAGACACATACCGTCCACCCCTATTGCACTCGACTTTCAGTACATTGTGCTGCTTGGGTGATGGCAGTGAGGGGGGAAGGGGGGGTTTATCCTGCCTTGGGCGCAAACTCGCCTCGCGACGACTCTGAGTGCGGGACAAGATTATTTCATAGTTTTAGTTTACGGGGTATCGTTTGATGAAGGAAAAGTTGGAGTTGTTTGAAACTTCCGTTGACAAAAGCAAAAGAGCGCACGACAACATTGAAGCGGCTGCGGCATCGACAATACAGAGATTTAGTACATCGTACGCTATTGCCTTTACAGAGTAGACAGATCGAGTGGGGAATAGGGGACTCGGGGGGACGTCTGGTGGGAACTAAATCCCCAATTTATCGAGCAACAGTGATCTATGTTCCCGACTTACTGCTCCTGACGGCTACGTAGTCCACACGTAGCCGATGTCTTTTGTTCTAGACACAGTGTTATGCTCATGCAATGTAATTTTATCACCGTACTTGATGAGCAACGCGCAGTTGGTGGCGACCTCGACACAGTGTTGCCAGTAATTTTAACTTTTAATTTTGTAAAAAAAAACTATGACAGCAACTGGGGCGAAACTTACGATGCAAGAGTACTGGGGGCTCGGGGTATGAAGCAGATACATTTTCTGAGATTGCGGGGTTTTACAGTATCTTTAATGCCATTACGAACTGACGTGTGGCACGACCTTCATAGATAACGCCATTCGCAACCCCGATCATATTTGACGACAATGTCATTTATTCTATCTCGTATAGCACAGGTATAGGACGAGAACGTGGTCTAAATAACTCCGAACTTACGTTCCCGTGGCATTGCCCTCCCAGACGAGGTATGCTCCAGAAGATAGCGGCAATTCAGGCATCTTGAAGTCCTCGCTCTGCGGGAGGAACGTAATGACTGGGTATTAAAATATAGAAACAAAGAATCGGCCGGTCGTCATCATTACAGTGTTGTACCCGTTACCGATACATGGTACCGCGACACCGATACTCGTTACTTGAGTAAAAATATCGAAATACCGATATCGATACTTCTTTTTTAAAGTAACGGAGAACCGCTACCGTTACTAAAAAAGTAACGCGATACTTTGCGTGATACTTTTGTTTGAAATACGAAGATGGTGCAACATAGAAATATCGCTTATGTGAACAGTTTTGCAGTAAAAAGACAACGTACTTCATACGTTCACACGTTATGCTTGACTTTTATCAATAGCGTTCTCAAAGTCGTCTTCTGCCATCCTTGCAGGCCGTGGTCTCTCCTGCAGCTGACAGAGGCCAGTGTGACAATTTCGTTAGTGTCAGGCCCACACATACCGTGGAGTTCAATGATCAAGGAATCCTATCCCAAGTTAACAATGCCACAGCATATGTGAGCGTGACTAAGTGCGACAGAGCAGCTTAGCAGTGGAATCCAGAGCACCCTGTCGAAGGCTTGACCTCCGTTCGTTGACCTCAAGTGTTTTGTTGAACACGGCATGGTTATTTCCTCCAGTTTCAAAGAAAAACAGTGAACATGTGTTTGGCATAATACCATAATTCCGGTCACGGAGCACGCAGGCCTGTTCACAGGCTTCTTGTTGAGGTCTAGGCGGACCATTGACAATGAATAAGAATGAGAAATATGGTAGGTGAAGAAAGGGTGGGGCAGTAAACAGTATCAGTATCGGGTAACGGTACAGAGATCGCGTTACCATAAATTTGTAACGGAAATACTTTTCCGATACTGACTTAAAAAAGTATCGCGATACTCACTCCGATACCGAAAAAGTATCGATTACTGTAACGGCGATACGTACAACACTGTCATCAATGGTACTCCAGTTGTGTTGAACCTTAGGTGAACCAGACTACTTTTTACGCGCTTATTCGGTGCGCTTACATGGAAGACACACAGCTTCACAACGGCAACACTGTGGGAAGTTTTTCACGCAGAAGACCTTCATGAGCTCGCAATACCAGCGTCCGTGCCGCCTAAATGCCCGACCGCATGAGACGTTTTTCGGGAGACCGTTTCCGGAGGATGAGGAGGTGAGGAGCAGCAGGGGACGTAGGACAGAGCCCCGAGAAGCGCCTGCCCAAGCGTCGTTTTTCTTTTTCGTTTTATTTTCTTTTGCGTTTTGTTACCGTGACATCGGGAGCTGTAGTTTCGCGCACGTGTATTCCACGTCGCGTATTTCGGCTTCTGCATGTCGGGGGTTGTGGGAGAAATCCTGCTTGAGCATCATTTAAAGGACGTTACGAAGGACGGCCCACGGTGGATATAGATAAATACTGAGTGACGACTTCCTAAGCAACCTAGAAGATAACCTCTGCGGTATTGGCGTATCCTTTCAAGCTGAAAACGCGCGATACGCGCGTCCCGACAAAAGCACCGATTATGGCGATTTTATACCATTATTACAGTATAATACTAAATTATTATTATTATTATTCCAGTAATTTGATGTACTTCAAATTTTCTATCAAGCTTTGTTAACATGTGGCTTTCAGTAATGTCACGGGTATTCCGCTGCAGTGATATCGCCAGATCCGCCTACCCCCAAGTGCTTGGAGACACCTCCTAACTTAGTTCTACCAGGGGAATTGCTATTTCAGCCATAGACACATGCCGGTAATGATACGTTAAATGGCCCAACTGTAATTATGATCCCCCCATTTTTTGCCCCCCCCCCCCCCTTCGTACACGATATTCTCGATAAACCACTGTTCGGCTGTACTATTAATTCTACTTAGCAATTTATACATCTGATAAAGATCTTGCTATGCTGGTGATCATGTTTTCGAATGAAAATAGGTGAATGTGATAACAGTTGTACAAGTTACTTGAACAGATGTAGCTTTTACAGAGATGGTTAAATTCAGCTTCGTTACATTTACGGTTCCATATATAATGCAATTTTGTTACTCCTGAGTTATTCCGGCCCCTGTATCAAGTGGTAAAGTGCTACGCCTCCCGTTAATAGTAGCCCACTCTCATATTAATACATCTATGATACATACATTACATAATATGATAATACATTAATGATTTATTATCACAGCGCATGGGACGATAGGGATGGTGACAGGAAGAAAACTTGACATCCAGCGTGTACGCCAAATTCCTCACTCGTTACACACAAAATTTTGTTACAGATATTCGTTTCTGGAGGTACTTAGGTCCAGTAGTTGTAGCTTAATTACTTCGAAATAGGAACTTTTTACTTATGGTGATAGCAATCGTGACAGCGCTCTGCGCCGGCACCACTGCTCCCTATAGTATAGGCTGGATCGCGTACAGGGTGCTCCACAGCGTGGTCACCGGCCGCCATATTGGTGGGTCCAACGCATTCTGTCGTCTGCATTTAGATCAAGCGGGGCTGCCCGTATTTTTTAAAAATTTACTTTAAACTAAAGGGCATGTCATGCCAGTTTGTTGTAGCTTTGAGTACACTTCACACGGACAGAGAAAGAGGAATAATTTTTCACAGTTAAGCTCTTTATTTTGAGGAAAAATCTGTTTATTCGTATCGCATGCATCTGACAACTCGGACTTGTTTGCACTGCTACTTCGCTGGTGCTATTACGTACTAAGAAAGCAAGTATAAACAACGTGCTTGTGCTTGCAGGTTCCCCTCACAGTCGCTCAGCTGCGCCGAAGAAGCGGATGCAGAACCTGCGCCAATATGCCAATTTGTTCCACTGTTCTTTTAATTTGTGAGGTACGGTGGAAGTAAATAAACTGCTGTGTTAATGTGGTGTCTTACACCGAATGTACAGGGCAGAGCCCAGTTACGCAGCCTGACTCCATCGTTCCATTCCCAAACCTTTTATTGCACGCGCCTCGAGCCGTCATGACGATGCCTCGCCGATACCACATATCCCCCTTTGTTGAAAAAGACAATCCCATGACATACAAACTTCCAAAACAAAGTCAATTGCAAATTAGCACACAAGACGGCAAATGCTCTAGCATTCCACAATGTATATGTCCAGCGAAATGACATGTCCACTTTATGTTCCTGGAATGCTGTTCGGGTATCTCACAGGTGGTGCACGACTTCTCGCGCTACGTCGTAATGGCGGTGGTGGTGGTGGTGGTGCTTCAAGGGCATCCTGGGGTTGCTCTACCGGCGCAGATTCCGTTTCGGGAATTGAAACAGTCCACCAGCCATGCCGTGACGAAGTGTCCACTTTGTCGCCCGCAGGTGGTTCTCGTGGCTGAGCCCGTGCAAACTTTGATGAGTGCCACACTCTCCCGTCTTCGAGGAGGTACGAGAGTGGACCACGGGGCGCTACAATCCTAAGAGGAGCTGAATACTTTGAATTGCCTTTGGTTTGCCTACCAGGCAGGCGAACGCGCACATAATCCCCTGGATGAAATCGTTTCTTGACGGCACGTCTCTTGTTGTCCTCGTTTGTTTTCTGTTTGGTTTGTCGGGCTGCTACACGACGCCGAATTGCGGGCATGTCGAGTTTCGGCGTGATGATAGGAATGCCAGTCGGCTGCAGTTTCGTTCTTAGGTTGCGGCCGTGTAGAAGCAGCGACGGTGAAACTCCAGTAGTTGCATGGGGTGTCGACCTGTACACGGTCAGATACTCCAGCACGGTGGTCCTAAGCGGCTTGTTTTCATTAGCGGCGATTTGCACGATGTCCTTGAGGACGCGGTTAAAACGCTCAACTTGGCCGTTGGCTTGCGGGTTGTAGATCGATACCAGCTAGAGTATGACGTATTCCACAACTGCGAAGAAAGTCTTCAAATTCGACTGCGAGGAATTGTGGCCCGTTGTCTGTGACAACTTCTTCCGGATATCCCTCACGGCTAAAGAGATGTTGCAAGAACGTAGTTACTGTCCTCGCTGTAACGGTGGATGAAAAAGAAACTTCCGGCCATTTGCTGTGATAATCCACCAGAGTAAGTGCATAGCGATACGGCTGTGGGTTCTGCTCAATAGAAGTCGGCCCAGGACGCCCTTAGAAGTCGGCCCAGGACGCACATTCCCCCAGGGCGTGAGTCGTGACGTTGCCCACATACGTGAGGCCGACAACGGCAAGCCCTATAGCCACCACCACCGGTTCTGCTCAAATGGTCCAACGATGTCCAATCCCAGCTTCGACCACGGTGCTTTAGGGAATGGTACTGGATGAAGAGGTTGCTGGGCGGTCTTCGCGGACTTATCGCAAGCCTGGCAGACAGAGCATGATCGTACCATCTTTTCCACGTGAGAATCCATGCCTGGCCACCAGTAGTACTCTCGCAACCTCTGTTTCGTGCGGACAATACCACAATGGGTGTCATGAGCAGATGCTAGGAGCCGGTCAGTCACAGCCTGAGGAACGACAATGCGATCTCCTCGTAGTAGTAGTCCGTCCACGGAAGAAAGCTCATCTCGACAACGGTAAAACGGAAGCAGTGATGTCGGTAAATTGGCGCAAGGCCACGAGTTGTCTTCAATGAATTTGACAACAGCAGTAATCGAAGGATCGACTCGTGAAGCTTCCTGCATTTCGTTTTTTGATACTGCAGACGAAACTACGCAGACAACTTCCTCGTCGAAGCTATCTTGAGCAGGCAACGGTAGCCTGGATAGGGCATCCGCGACGCAATTTTGGTCGCCTTTCTTGTATTTGATGGTGAAATTGTAGTAGAAGAGCCGAGCAGTCCACCGTGAGATGCGAAGGGGCCGGTGTCCACTTCCCTGTGAACCCAGGATTGTGACCAAAGCCTGGTGGTCGGTGCGTAGTGTAAACGGTCGTCCCCATAGGTATACGTGCCAGTGTTCGCACGCCCACAAGCACGCCAATGCTTCCCGTTCGCCTACAGAATACTTCCTTTCTTGGGCAGACAGCGTTCGGGATGCAAAAGCAACAGTGCGCAGGTGGTTATCCTGCAGCTGCTGTAAAACGGCACCCAAACCACAAGAAGAAGCATCGGTGCTTACTACGACTGGTAGACGGGGGTCGAACATGTGGAGAATGGGACATGAAGCTAGCATTGATTTGATACGAATGAAAGACTCTTCTGCTTCTTGTGTCCAGGAAAATGATTCTCCACTTCTCAAGAGCTTCCTCAGTGGCTCCAGGACCTGTGCATAATGCGGAATAAATTTGCCATAATAACCGACAAGGCCAAGAAATGACCGAAGAGATTTTATGTCGGTTGGCGGAGGGGCTTTCTCGATGGCTTCCGTAGCCGATGGCAAAGGTGAGAGCCCTCGAGCACTCACAGTATGTTGCGACGATGGGCCATCATGACGATGCCTCGCCGATACCACAGTTAACCTCGTATGTGCAGTCGCTCCTACAGCGTGTGTGCTCCTACAGCATCCGCATGCTCTTCGTGCACAGCGCTTCGAATTTCTGTAATGAAATACGCTGACAGCTGAACAACTGCAAAGCATTCGTGACAATTGCGTTATTTTAAGATGAGCAATGAGGAGTTTCATCGCCAGGGTATCTCCACCCCATAGCTGGTGGTGATGTGATGAATAAAATAATGACTTCCTTCAGAATAAGGATCGAGGCTTCATTGCAGAACACACAGAGAGACACTCGTAGAACATAATATGATAATGGATAAAGTCAACGAGAACCGTACAATAACAAACCACATAATAACGAACGAGAACCGCAAAACACCACACGAAAACCGAACAACAAACGAAAACAAATAGAAAATATACAAACGGAAGTACCTTACAATAACAAACAGTGTGAAAACCTTTCTGAGCAAAAATAATTAATTTTATAGGTTGACATTCACCAAATTCACCTTCATGCATATGCGCCCTGTGCACGACAGTTACGACCCCCTATTCGGAATACATGCAGCGGAGAAGAAAAACAAGGCAATCACCATTAAAAACTAGAGGAACACGGCTGAAGCACGTTTGGAATACATCAGCACACTGATTCCTAAGAAAGATGGGTGCTAATCAGCAATGAGGAGCGTTTACAGCGCAATAAATACTCCAAATCAAATCGCTTCCCATTGTTTCCTATGGGAGCAGCCGGCGCCAGTGGGCCCTCCAACATGGCGGCCGGTTGCCGCACCTCTCTCCCACGCGCCCCTCTGCTATGCGCGATCCAGCCTTTATACATAGAGATCAGTGGCCAGCACCACTGACCTCTATGTATAAAGGCTGGATAGCGGATGGGTGAAGGTATCGCGGGAAAGGGTACGCCAACCGGCCGCCATATTGTGGTGCTCAAAAGAGCCATTACAGCCGATAGGAATGCATGTAAGCTGTGACAAGTTTTGCTGTTTGTGAGCGCTTCCCTTGCTGCTTCGCTAAAATGTTGCCACGGATCGCTGCAGAAATCCCTCGTGTTTGGGTTCCTTGCGTTTTTTGTGTGAAATCCCGTCACATACATGTTATTTCCTGTCTACTTTGTACTCGTGTGAGCGCGTGTCGTTCCAATTTTGTACTTCGATTATGTGATTTGCTGGTTTTTGGGTGGTGTTGTATGTATAACGATCTGCAACGATCCAGGAGGTGGCAATGTAGAGTAAGGAACCGTCCGTAGGAGAGTTCAGAGAACTTAAGACCGTGCGCTACCGGCATCGAACTCCGGATCACTTCGTCGCTCGTGCCTTGCACACGTGCGCCCTCTTTTATTTCTTCTGTGGCAACACATCGCACAACATTACATCCCTTCCCCCCATACCCAAACACATAGATAGGTTCAAACACAAGGTGAAAACTACCTAACAATGAACAGTCAAATCTTTACGGCTGATACCGGTCAACTGGTCGTCGTGGACGAGTAGACCGCCGCAGAACGGGCGGTGATGGTGCCGCCATAGCCGCTTGCGATGGTCCAGCATTAGCAATTGCGTCTGGGAGTGGACGGACGTTGTCCCGCCCAGGACTCAACGCAGCAGGTGCCGCAGGAGGGGGAATCAGATCCGCGGTTGGTGACGCAGGCATGGATGGCGCCGCCCGGACTCACTTCCAGTAGGATTCTGCGAAGTGCTGTTGTTTTGTGGTCCCCTTACGAAGTCGGAATGTCTATGCAAGGTGCTACCATCGAAGAGCCGCAGGTTCACAGACGACGAACTTGCCCTGTGGGAAACTTCACCTGGAACCCAGTTTGGTCCTGGTCTGAAATTCCCAGCATAGACTGTACCCCCTGGCAACAACTCTGGGCTTTTCCTAGCATGCTTATCGTGCCATATCTTCTGTTTCACCTGGTGATAGGCTACGTTTTGCCGCAAGGCCGGGCGAAGACAGTCTAACGCCGTTTTTAGCTTCCTCCCCATGAGCAGTTCGGCTGGTGTCCGTCCAGCAACTGCATGTGGTTCGGTGCGGTAGTGCAACAAAAACCTCGCGACCTGCGTCTTGAAATCCCCCGTAGTACTTTTCTTCAGCTTGGCCTTTACCATCTGCACTACCCTTTCCGCCGCGCCATTTGATGCAGGGTGATATGGTGGAATGAGCAGCTGTCTGATGTTGTTCCGCTTAAGGAAAGCACTGTACTCACTGCTTACAAATGCAGGCCCGTTGTCTGAGACCAAGGTATCCGGCAGGCCATGCGTCGCAAAGATGTCGAGTAAACACGCGATCGTTGTGGTCGCCCATAGTGACGTCACTGGTATGACCTCAATTCACTTGGAAAAAGCATCGACCAACACCAAGAAATAGTGTCCCTTGAACGGTCCTCCGAAGTCGATGTGGAGTCTGGACCACAGCTTTTCTGAGTACGGCCACGAAGTCATCACGACGCGCCTAGGCATGTTCTGCTGTTGCTGGCACACGCTACAACCTCGGACGGTTTCGGCTACATCGCTGTTCAGTCCCGGCCACCATATATGACTTCTCGCAACAGCTTTCACCTTTTCAATTCCGGGGTGTCCTTCATGTAGGACTTGCAGTACCGCCGCGCGGAGCTCCTGGGGAATGACCACTCTGGCTCCAAAGAGTAGGCATCCATCATGCAAGCTGAGATCCTGGGAACGAGCTCTGTATGGAATGAAACATGTGTTCATTGGAAGCGAGATCCCATGCCTTACGGCTTCTCGCACGCTGTGAAGAATGGTGTCCCTCGTTGTCGCTTCCCGCACAACGGTTGGTGACAGAATGTCCGAATATGCCCTTTCCAGCATGAATATATTTCCGCGGGGCGGTCAATTTCCTGGGGCTTGGTTTCCAAGGGAATGCGACTCAGCCCGTTCGCGTGGGCAATTCGAGTCCCGGCCCTGTGAACCAGCTCGTACTGATACGATGACAGGAGTAGTGCCCACCGCAGGAGTTTCGGCGACCCGTGCAAAGGTATCGGCTTCTCTGGCCCGAGAAGACCCAGCAGCGGTTTATGGTCAGTGACAATCTCGAACGCTCTTCCCCAGAGGTATTGGCGGAACTTTGTAACGCCAAAAACGACACCCAGGGCTTCCTTAATTAAATTCTGCTGGTGCCAAACTTCTCGATGCAAACGCCATCGGACGTTCTTCTCCAGATTTGTATCGGTGGCTCAGTACCGCGCCAACGCCATGAGGCGAGGCGTCACAGCAAAGGATAACCGGAAGGTCCGGATTATAGTGTACACAGACCTTAGCTGACGTCAGTAGTTCTTTGCTTTTGATGAACACAATTTCATGCTTGCTTGTCCATTCCCACGGCACATCTGCACCAAGGAGTTGATTGAGTGGGTGTAGCAGAGCTGACAAGTTCGGCAGGAATCTCCGATAGAAATTAATGAGCCCAAGATAGCTCTGCAGTTGCTTGACATCTTTCGGCCGTGGCGCCTTGATGACTGCTTCTACCTTCCGCGGATTTGGATGTACTCCCTCGGCATCGATTATGTGCCCGAGGTATTCTGCTTGCAGCTCGAAAAACCTGCATTTCTCCAACTTCAACCGCAATCCCGCCTCTTCAAGTCGAGAAAGGACACGCTCCAGGTTGTCGACATGGTCTTGGTCTGATGTCCCGGTTATCAAGATATCGTCCAAGTAGACTACGACGTGCCGCTTTCCTCGAAACAGATTCTCGATTTTCCTTTGGAAAAGGGCTGGCGCGGAGGTGACCCCAAAGGGTAATCTGTTATACTCAAACAGTCCGAGCTGCGTGTTGATAGTGACGTACCTCCGCGATTCTGGACGCATTTTGATTTGTATCCAGCTTGGTGAACCGCTTCCCTCCAGCGAGCTTGGTGAGGAGTTCCTCTATTCTCGGAACAAGGAACTTTTCCGCCTGTGTAACGGGATTTATTGTAACTCTGAAATCCCCGCAAAGCCTGATCCGGCCATCTTGTTTGAGAACGGGAACCACTGGGGCTGCCCATTCAGCCGTGCGCACTGGAGATATGATACCTTTTCTTCGAAGCCTTTCAAGTTCGTGCGCTACTCCTTCCTGAAGTGCCAACGGCACGGGTCTCGGCTTGAAGAACTTGGGTTGGGCATCTGGTTTCAAGTGGATCTTGGCTTCTACGCCTTGGAATTCGCCCAATTCGGCCTGAAACAACGCGGAATGTCGGGCAACGACGTCCTGCACCGAAACTGTTCGGGCCTCCTCCCACTGTGGTAATGGCACCAGCAACTCTTTCATCCAGGTTCGCCCAAGTAAGCTGGGACCCTTCCCTTTAACGACGAATAAGGGCAGGGCGATTCTCTTCTCCCGGTACTTCGCCCAAACCGTCGCTTTCCCGACGACCGGCGCTAGCTCCCCGGAGAAACTGCGCAGCAGGACTGACGAAGCCTCGACCTTAATACCTGGACAGTGCGTCTTCAAGGTCTCTTCCCCCATGACGCTGACACTCGCCCCTGTGTCGAGTTCCATCTCAATCGGCTTGCCTTCAATTTCGACATTTACAATGAACGGATCGACGGTGCCCAGAGCTGACGCCGACCACATGGCATAAACAACAGTGTCCGACGACTCGTCGCTATCATTGACATTGTGGACATCACCCTGGTGATAACGGGTGCCTTTCCCTTTCCTAGGACCTCTGTTCTTCCGTCGCACCCGTTGCCAATCACTGTGACGTCCGGCATCTTTCTCTTGGCACATCCGAGCGAGATGCCCCCTCTTCTTGCAGCAGAAGCAGGCGGCATCCGAGAAAGGGCAGTCATCGGGTGGATGCTTCCCGTTGCAGCGGTAGCAATGCGGTTCCCGCGGGCGTTGCTGCGCTGAGTTGATGGCGCACGCCCCTGCAGAAAGGTTTTCCGTCTTGCTGATTTCCCGTGAATCTTTCTGCGCTGTCTCCATGGCCAACAGCGTCTTGACTGCGAGATCATAGGTCAGATCTGGGGTCTCTAGAAGGCGGGTCTCCATTCCGGTATCGTTAACGCCACACACGATACGATCTCGAAGCATCGTCTCTTGGAAGGTTCCGTAGTCGCAACCCTCCGTCAGCCGTCTTAACGCCGCAACGAAGTCACTCACAGATTCTCCTTCGCGGCGTACACAGGAGTTGAATTTGTAGCGAGCGAGGACTTCGGAGCACTTGGGGGCGAAATAGGCGTCTAGCGCGCTAAAGATAGTGGTCAAATCTCTATCCGCTGGTCTCTGGGGAGCCAGAAGGCTTCGCAAAATAGAGTAACTTTTTGCGCCGCAACAGCTTAGAAACGCAGCTTTTTCTTGTCTGCGGTAACGTCGTTGGCCGAGAAGAACTGTTCGACTCGTTCGCGGTATTCCGACCAATCTGTGCCATCTTCAAATTCTTCTAGCCTTCCGAAAGTAGGCATGATGCGGTGACGTGGTAGTCCTGCCGAGAAGACTTAACGGCTGCGAGAACTCACGGTTTTGCTGCGTTAGTTTCACGCTCGTCGCCAGTGTAACGATCTGCAACGGTCCAGGAGGTGGCAACGAAGAGTAACCGTAGGACAGCTCAGAGAACTTGGGACCGTGCGCTACCGGCATCGAACTCCGGATCACTTCGTCGCTCGTGCCTTGCACACGTGCGCCCTCTTTTATTTCTTCTGTGGCAACACATCGCACAACCATAGCCTCCTATATAGAGGCTATGGTACAACATTACATTGTATTTGTTGTGTTACGTTTCCTTTGTCGTCTGTCAGCGTGTGCAGCGTGTTGCTTCTCGTGTTTCTCCCATTTCCTTTCTGCTCGGGGGTGTGGAATGCCAGGGAGCAGCATTCTCAGAATTGACTCTCGACATTCACCAATGTTTGGCAAGTTTGTTTATGTAACCACCTTAATATCCTTGGGTATAAACATTATGCTTTGCACAGGAAGTTTAGATATGACTAGTTATGATACGAAATGCCGAACGGCACTAAAGCACTTCCAAAGGACTAGAATGCTATTAAGTATGTGATATAAAGGCTATATGACGGTAAAAACATATCGACTAGAAATATGTGCACTAGGGAGGTAAATGGCGGTAAAGACAGTTCAAAATGACTAGAGGTAGAGTGAATAAGTCATAAAAAGGCTAAGTAGCAAGGTCTTGTGGTGAAAGCTCCAACATCAAAGTATCACAAGTCCAGTTGCAACAGCAAGTTTGAAGCAGTCAACCCGGTAAGTGAGCAGCGTGCATTACTGGTTGTTGAATACGATCAACCTTGACAATTTCTTTCGCAGGTGAGGCCTGGCTGTCACCTTCCCTGTATATTCCTTGGCAAGGTGGCACAGTCTGATCCTGCTTTAGCTCTGGGAAACTTCTTTGATAAGACGGATCACATGGTTTTCATTTGGGCTGCATTCAAACATATATTGTCGCAAACTGGGGAAGATGCTGGGTAGCAGTGATGTTGATGAGATATGTTGCAAGACGGCTCTCGTGTGAGGGTGGAGTGATGATGAGAAATGGAGTGATGATGAGAATGATGAAAGGATGAAGGTGAATAAGGCTGGAGTCACTGTGGCTACATAATGATAACTGGTTTATTGACGAACGGGAGAGCGTGCCTCCGCACGCGAGGCAAGGCAGGAGAACACTGTGGCCAGCAGCGGGGGAGAGGGCGAGCCTTGGCACCAGGGCGCCGCCATTGGTAGGCGGAGGGAGAAGGTACTACGCTCACATCCCACCCTTCTCCGAAGAGACCAAGTCCTCTTGGTGGCACAGTGCAAAGGTTCAAAAATATAGCAAGAAATGCCAGCAACTCCAAAGAGAAAAAGGTGCAAAAGATACAACATGGCTGAAAAGATAATAACTGATGGTCTAACAGGGTTCATAGTTGTGTAGGTGATTTGGCAACCTGAGCTGACGCACTGGACGGTCCGAAGAGGGTAGATGAAGCCATGGAGAGGCACCAGGTAGTGCGTCGCTCGTTTGTTCGCTAGGAGTGCTGGAGCTCTGCTCATCCACAGGCTGGATGGGGACCATGTGATCCACTGGTGATACAGGCGGAACATAACGCTTGATTTGTGACACGTGGACAGTCCTTGGCTGATTCAGAATGCGTGTGCTGCTGGGAGACACACGAAGAGCCTTGAATGTAGTGTCTGTAAGCTGTTCCACTAGTTGGTAAATTCCTTTGAATCGTGGGGCGAGCTTTTCGTTCGAAACAGGCTCTTGGCGACGAACCCATACAAAGTCTCCAATGGAGTAGTTATGTGGACGATGGGCTCTGTCGTAGATTTGCTTGCGTGATGTCTGAGCTGCTTCAGAGTTAGAAGCTGCTTCGCTTCGTTGGGACGATAGGTCCAGGATACGTTCCATGAGTGAAGACTGCTGGACGGGGCAGTGCTGTTGCAAGGGGATCTTCGGAATATACCCAAACAAAAGTTCGAAAGGGGCGAAGCCTGTGCTGGAATTCACTGTCGTGTTGACGGCAAATGCTGCCTCCTGGAGCTTTGATTCCCACGTTGAAGATTCGATTGCACACAGTTTGCGAAGCGTTGAGACCAAAGTTCCATTGCTTCTTTCTACGAGGCCGTTGCCTTCGGGTCTGTATACAGTGGAGTAGTGCAGCTCAATGCCATGAAGGCGCATGAAAGGCTTGAACTGGATCGACTCAAACGCTGACCCACGATCCGAGATGCAGTGATCGGGGGTCCCAAAAGTGTAAAAAACACGATGCAAACGGTTAATAACTTCACTTGCTGCTGTCGACTTCACTGCTGCTGGAATGATGTAACGGGTAGTGAAGTCAATTAGATTGAGGATATAACGCACACTGTCTAAGGCAGGCATGGTGACATGGTCCATGGCAATAGTCGAGAAAGGTATGTCCGTTGTAGGCATGTGCCCTAGCAAACCAACATTACGAGAAGTAGGACGATTGAACTGTTGGCATATCTCGCAGGAAGATACATAGTTGCGCACTGAGGGCTCCATGGTGGGCCACCAATAACGGTACTGAACTCTCTTGAGGGTTCGTTGAATATCGAAGTGTCCCGCGGAGTCATGCATGGCGCTAAGGATGGCAGGACGCATTGACGGTGGGGCCACAAGGACTAACTTTCCCGAGGGCAGCTGTCGGTAAAGAAGCTCATCGAGAACCACGAAGTGGGTCTCACTGTCGGCACCAGAAACTTGTTCGAAAAAGCTTTGGCATTCAAGGTCTTGGCGTTGGAGATCATGTAGAGACTGTTCAGACTGCGGAGAGCACATGAAAGACGCGACAGATGGTCAGCAACCACATTTTGACGACCCGTACGGTGCTGGACTGTGAATTCAAACTCAACAAGATCCATGAGGATAGTTGTGAAACGACGGGAGGGTTTGACATTTCTCGTCAAGCATGCGACTGTCCAGTTATCGGTGATCAAGGTGAAGTTCTTGCCAAGGAGGTAATGGCGGAACTTAACTGTGATGGTCCAGTGAATAGCTATGCATTCCCATACGTTGCTATGCAACTTGCGCTCATCTGGAGTGAGGCTTCTGCTCGCATATTCGATGACCACTTCCTGGCCGTTTTGTGCTTGGGAAAGAACAGCACCAATTGCTGCTCCTGAAGCATCTGTAGTGACAGTTGTTGGGGCTTTGGGTTCGAAAGGAGCCAAAAGTGGGGCTTCGGTCAGTGCACGGCGAAGAGTCTGGAAGGCTTCTTCACACTGTTCTGTCCAGGCGAAGTCAAGCGACTTGATCAAGGCTTGGAGTGGAACTGCAACCCTGGAAAAGCTGGGAATGAACCTGCGGTAGAAGTTTGCGGTCTGGACCCATGAGAGGACTTCTTTCTGGGTATGTGGACGGGGGATCCGAAGCATAGCTTCCACTCGGTCAGGGTCTGGCTTTTTCCCTTCACTGGAGAGAAGAAATCCAAGGAATCTGATGATGGGGAGGCCAAAATAACACTTGTTTAGCGAAACCTTCAGGTCATTATACTGCAAGAGACGAAGGACTTCATCGAGAAGGATCTTGAATGTGCCAAAGGAGTCAGCATAGATCAGAATATCGTCCAAATAAGCACGGATGCCATGCTTGCCAGTATGAGGCTGGCGGTCCCGAAAGACAAACTGCATGATACGTTGAAACGTCGACGGGGCATTTTTCAATCCGAATGGCATGCGAGTCCACATAAAAGTGCCATGGTGGGTAATGAAGGCGGTCTTTTCATAGTCCTCTGGACGAAGGCTCACTTGCCAGTAGGCGCTTTTTAAGTCGAGAGAAGCGAAGAATCCACATCCGGCAATCTCTTGGATGATGTCATCCGCATGCGGCAAAGGTTGAACAACACTGATAGTACGTTCGTTCAAAGGCACATAGTTCACACAAAGACGCTTTTTGTTACGCTTGGTGACGACGACGACGGGGAACGCCCAGCCTGTAGCATAACGTATAATGTCTTCAGATAGGAGTTTCTTTGTCTGTTCCTCCAGAAATTTTCTGTCATCCGGAGCGTAGCGGTACGGGCTGCGGCTATAAGGTGTGGTATTTGGCAAAAGGTCAATGCAATGTTCAATGCCCGTGTAGTGGCCTATGTCATCTTCATGGCAGGAGAAGATTTGATGATGACCTGATAAGATGGACTGAACTTCTGACTGTTGGCTTGGCGACAGATGAGCTCCGATTGCGGCTGTTGGAAGCTCACTATGAATTGAAACAGAGATAACACCGGTGGGCTGGGCTGAAGGCTGGGGTTGAGTGTTGGCCTCAGGCATGTTGAAAGGTACTTCCTGGTTGAAGGCTTTCCAGGGAGGTTCCTGCTCAGAAGGCAAGGGATCCGTTTGTAGGCAGTCTTTAGGAATAGGAGCACCAGCAGTACAGGCAAGGGCAGAACCTCGGAGGATAACAGCATTGGCCACGCGAGGTGCAACCTTGGGGCGTGCCGGTATGATAGTGCCAGAGAAGTCATGCTGTAATTAGGTTGGCTTGGGTGGCTGGAAAATCAATCGAGCTTTGGCATTTTCGAACCAATCTTCACCAATGATGAAGGGCAACACATTGTTGGTCAGAACTGCTGCTTTGACCAAGGCAGAGACGTTTCCGATGGTGATCTCAAGGATGGCAGTACCTATGGGCAGCACCGAGGAACCACCTACTACATCCAGAGGAGACTGGGTCCATGGAAGGACCATGTGGTCGGGAAGAAGTGATTGGGACACGAAAGTGAGCTTGGATCCTGTGTCCGGGAATGCGTCGTGTGTACCAAGGCCTGTGGTGGTGGCCTCAAAGAAGGAACACCGTAGCTGGGAGCCATCCGTAACAGCTGGGGTGCTGTGAAGTGCTGATTGTGACGGCGGTAGATTAGTTCCTTGAGCTTGGGTGGGCTGAGGGCGAGCCATAGAACCAGGGCACTTGGATGCCAAATGTCCCATATTTTTACATTTGTAGCACATAGCGGTGGAAATATCTTGTCCTCTACGAAACGCTGGGGCTCCGTATTGGTCGGATATCGCTTTTTATTTCGCTTCCTGCTCAGCTGTATGCAAGGCAGAGATACGTTGGCGACGAGCAAGCAAAGAGTTCGTGATGCTGTTCGCAGGAGATGGAAGAGTGTGACTATAGGGGAGGTAGACGAAGACATGCGACCATTTTGAATCTTTGATCCAGTTGTTGACGTTCGCGGTTGAGGGGGGCTGTCAGTCCGTTGCTGAGACGTCAGGCGATGACAACGTCGGGCATGTAGGAGGCTATTCTCGAGGTCAGTGACGATGCCAATGAAGTGTGCAACGGTCTTTGGTCGCTGGGCAACAATTGCTGCCACAAAGTTGATGACTTGAAGTCCTTGAAGAAGATAGCCAATTTGCTGCTTTTCAGTCAAGGGAACTGGAGAACGGGCAAGGAGCTTGAGTTTGGCGAACGTGTAGCTGTTCAGTGATTGCCCTGGACTTTGAACGCATTCAGAGATTTTTGCTTGCCATTCTATCAGCGTGAGATCATCCCTGAACTGAGTCTAGAACGCCGTTTTCCAAGATAACCACGTTTCGTAGTGTTCCCCAAGAGCGTCGTGCCAGTTGCGGGCCGTTCCACGAAGTTTGCTTTCAGCAATTGCTCAAAGGGCTTCGTCAGACCACCGTGCGAGCTTGCGTGCACATTCGAGTTCGCTCAACCACTGCTTCGACGAGTGACGGCGGTTGTCCTCAAATGTGTGAGTAGACTGTGACAAGTCGGGCATCGTCGTGACTAACAGCAACGACGGAGTGACTGACTGGGGAGAAGGCTGTGAAGACTCCGACGATATTTGCGAGGGGGCGGCAGGTGATTGTTGGGTACGAGGTTGGACGGATAATGGCCAAGCGCCTCGTTCTTCTTGTATACAGTCGAATAGTCTGCGCATGAGGGCATTTCGACGACCATGACATGATAACCCACTATGTCGCAGTTCTTGTTTGAGGGCTTCGTCCAATACATCACCAAGCTGAGTGATACTGGACAATGCGTCCCAGTTGATGAGTGACGCCATCGCGTTTCGAGGCGAAGCGTGAAGCGAAGGCCAAGGAGCGGAGCGGAAAGGGCAAATGGCAAGTCACGTGAACCCGCGACGAAGTGAACGGGAGTCCGGAGTCGTATACTAAGCTGCTATGCTCGGGCGGGGAAGCCAGGCGAGGAGGAGGATGCAATGGCGGGACGAATGTTCAAGTGACGGCCATCATGGAATGTGTAATGTCCGTCTTGGGTGGCGAGGCTGCCGTGGGGACGGGTAGGGGTTTTTCAGCAGGGGACAGTGATGTGGGGCTGCTAGGCTTGGAGTGGTGACTGATGATCCTCTGAGCTTGTCCACTTATCGGATGCGGGCTTGCCCATGTTGAGATTCGAAAGTAGATTACGCCATGCGAGGGTGCAGTCTGGTTTTGGCTTGAATGACTAGTGAACGCTGGATTCCCGAAGCAGTGATCCGTGGGTCGTATGTGCCATATGAGGGTACAGTCTGGCTTGGGCGGCTTGGGCTTGAAGGACTAGTGGACGCTGGATTCCCGAAGCAGTGATCCGTGGGTCGTATGTGCCATATGAGGGTACAGTCTGGCTTGGGCGGCTTGGGCTTGAGGGACTAGTGAACGCTGGATTCCCGAAGCAGTGATCCGTGGGTCGTATGTGCCATATGAGGGTACAGTCTGGCTTGGGCGGCTTGGGCTTGAAGGACTAGTGGACGCTGGATTCCCGAGGCAAAAATTCATGGGTAGACTGCGCCACATAAGGGTACAGTCTGGCTTGGGCTTGAATGACTAGTGAACGCCGGATTCCCGAGGCAGAGATCCGTGGGTCGACTGCGCCATGTGAGGGTGGGGTGATGATGAGAAATGGAGTGAATGATGAGAATGATGAAAGGATGAAGGTGAATAAGGCTGGAGTCACTGTGGCTACATAATGATAACTGGTTTATTGACGGACGGGAGAGCGTGCGTCCGCACGCGAGGCAAGGCAGGAGAACACTCTGGCCAGCAGCGGGGGAGAGGGCGAGGCTTGGCACAGGGGCGCCGCCAATGGTAAGCGGGGGGAGAAGGTACTACGCTCACACTCGTTAGAAGCTCCCCAACCTCAGCATGCGGAGGTAAAGATCCATCGGAAATGTTAAGGGTCTGCCTAACCCGCTTCTCGGCAATTTTGCAGATGGTGACAACACTGTCGGATGGCATGATAAGCCCACCACGCGACTTTCGGAGCAGTAGTGCACTTTGGGACGCAACATCAGTCAAGGCGTCCATGCAGTCTGCACACGAGATCTTTTTTGTAACTGTCTTGACCACATAGCCTGCTATATACCCCACAACGTCCTCCACAAAGGCTGTCAGTCGTCCTAAGTCTGGACCTACCCCATAATCATGGTCCTTGAGCTGCTCCGTGTCAGTGACACCAAAGTAACGTGATGTATGGACATCGATCTCATCAGTGGAGGCCGCTGCTGCTGCTGCAGAGGTTACGGTAAGTATATGAGTGGAGTCCAGCACTGTGCAGTTTCCTCTTCCAGGTTGAATCTCGTGATGTATGAGGAGCCTCTTGCAGGCAGCCATGAAGTGCCCTGCTCTTGGGTTGTTTGACCACCCACCTCGGCCACGGAGTGCACAGAAAAACAGCTCGAGGTGGTCCTGCGAGAGCTTGTATGTGAGCAGGTATTTCAGGAGAGGAGTGTCCCCTGAAAGTAGGCATTAACAAAGACTGTCAAGACTTGACATGTTCACAAGAAAGCCCAAGAAACCTGTTTTGCGTGGGGACTCTAGGAACGGCCTCCTACTGCAGTCTTTCAAACCAGCGATGTACCCGCGCATCTCAGCAAAAAATGTCATCCTGAGGTGTCTGGTTGCGTGCCGTAACGGAGCCTTGAAGTTCTTAGCCAATGGATTGCGGGAGTTCATTATGTCAAAGAGGCGGTCGAACTTTCTCAGGAATGTCACCGTTGCCTCGCACTCTTTAAACATCGGAATGTGCAAGTCCTTATCACAGAATTCCAGGGCATCGGCGACACTCGAACTTATTGTCTGAGCTGCTAGGTTGACTTTCATTTTTTGACTTGTCCAGTCAATGCGGGCTGCCTTGAGCTTGTTGCCTGCACGAAGACCCTCGGATTTCTGCTGCTTGTGTAGGCACACAAGGTAACTCCACTTGATCATCTTGCCATTGCCATCCTGTAACGTGTCCATGGTAGCCAAGGCGTTTCGGATGAGTTTGACATATGGCAAGCATCCAGGTTGACATGGACCCTCCAAGAAGCATCAAAAGGGTGCTGGAACCACGGTCTGATATTAGGGATTTTCATGTTGGCGCCAAGCTCCTGAAACATCGTGAGGTTAGAACCTAGACCGTCACTGACAATCGTTGCAATGGGGACACCAGTGTCGTGCAACTTCTGAAGGCACAGGCTGACTAGGTTAGCCTTTTCCTCTCCACTAAGGCTGTTGATAAGAAAGTATGCACATGGCACTTTCCAACTGCCATCCATTGCAACCACGAGGAACACAAGAGCTTGCGTCGCTGGTTCCTCTCCTGGCTGTCGTCGTTGGCTCTTGTGCCAAGGTCTACAAAGCATTGGAATTAATGCCCTGTGAACTGTATCTGCTTCTTGATACTCATCTCATCAAGCATGAGGGAACACAGGACACGCTTCGAAAGCTTCTGCTGCTCATCCACGTTTGCTTGAAGAGCATGAAATGCCTCCTGCGTAAATCCTGGTTTGCCATGGATGGAGCTATACCACGTCCTCATTGTTGATTGATGTGGTAGTGCCAGGTTCAAAGTACGCCTGACATACTCTTGGCTGAATAGAACTGCAGGGTGAGTACAAAGCGGCGAAGTGTCTCCGGGTACTTTTCCCTGCTTACTTTCCCTCCCTTATTTTTCATTGTACGCAGCACGAGATCAAGCTGTACATCGGAGAGCGAGCCACGAAGCATGTCACTGCACTGTGCTAACACAAGCGATTTGTCCTGAAGGTCACGCACTATGCCTTCCACGGTGAGCACCTTCTTTTGCAGTCTTGTGGCTTTTTCATGTGTGCACTTTAACTTCTTCTTCACTCTTTCTAGAGCCTCAAGTGTCACGTTGGCCTTTCGCTTGAGTGTGCGTGGACTGTCTCGTACCATATAGCTGTGGTCTGCAGCAGGGTCATGTGGTCGTGTAGTTGGTTGTGATGACGTCCCTGGCTGTGCAACCTCGTTGATTTCCTCCGGCTCCACATCGCATCTAATTGGGGGGACCCTCCTTGGTTGCACTTTCTGTGTGAAAATGTAAGGGCAGATATTGCAAAATGTTTGTGTTCGCCAGTTGTCAGTTATCTTAAGCAGGGAGAATAAAGAGTAGACATTCGAGGTTGAAAAATTATTTATTGTCTCTGAGTAAAAAGACATGTGGCTGGTGTGTTAGTATATCTCACAAATGAGTTAGGTTGGGCAAAATTTTCATGCAATACTTTTTTTCTCTATATACTTTTGGCCATCTTAGTATTGTCCTATGCAATATGGAGTGGCTTTTAACTGCATGTGAATGCATAATTCAGGAGTGTTTTCGGAAGAACGTCCCCAAAACCACTTGCTGTGTCAGCAAGCCTTCCCTGACCTTCCCGTTGGTTTTGGGGATGTTCTCACGTTCTCCTCACCCTTCTTTTTCACCCACTTGAACTCCTTATATGTTTGTGCTCTTGAGTAAACTTTCAGCTGTGTTTGGGACCTTGTCTGTGTTGTCGTTTTTTTTGTCCCCTAGTCTCGGGTTTTTAAGTTATGGAAGTATTATTTGTTCTTAATGCATTCCTGTATGCAATCAGGAAGCGATATCGATAAACCATCTGGACAGGAATGGTATTATATTTAACAAAAAGTGGTTGTAGCGACTCCAAAGGTAACTATCTGTGTATAGCTCTTATGGCTTTTTTTTTTTTTTTTGCAATAAGTGTAAAGAATTCAAATATGTGTGTGTCCCATTTTCTGTATCCCATTTTCAGGCTATTTCATCATGCAGTCAAAAATTATGTAGACTACAGAAATATCTGTAGATGTTCAGAAATATGTGTAGATGTTACAAGAAATCTGTAGATCTCCATACAAATCTGTAGATGTCGCAACACTAGCGCAACAGCATCCAGCAGGCTCACAGCGCCTGGGAGAGGAGGACAACATCTTGCCCTTTCTATTCTCTTCACTACCTCCACCACCTCCTTGCTCCTTCAGTCCCAGAATGACTGCCGAAAAGGGTCGTCCGCTATCTTTGAGAGCGGAAAAACGCCGAGCCTTTCTCAGCGGCAACCGAAAAATGCCCAAAGCTAACCGCATGCAGCGTTTCTATAAAGGCGGATGGACAGCGTCTCATGCGAACATTTCCGTACTCTCTCAAGAAAGTAAACTCCTCATATGTCTTGATAAACACTTGTATGATAAGTGAAAAAGTACCAAACACAGGTGCTTTTAAGACTGTTAACATATTTTAACGAACAAGATACTGCAGCAATGTGCACTAACGGAGCCATTCGTTGTGAATGACATCTTCATACATCTGTTGCGCACTTGTCTTGGTGTTTTGCATGCTGGATATTCACACAAGAATTACGTTTTTGACATCCGTGACTGTCTTCTGATCTTCTGTCGCATGCGATTCACCCGAGCTATCTGGGCAATTCCGCGTGCCACCATCTGGTGGTGGTGGTGGTGGTGGTGGTGGTGATGGTGAATGGGCTTGCCGTTGTCGGTCTCACGTAGGTGGGCAACGTCACGACTGACGCCCGGGGAATGTGCGTCCTGGGCCGACTTCTAAGGGAACTGTGCCGACATATGTCTGAAAGCGTCCGAGGAAAACCCCCAGACAGCACAGCCGGTACCGGGATTCAAACCCGGGTACCTCCCAGTCTCGACGTGACATGGCCAGCACGCTAACCACTGAGCCACAGGAGCTGGTGTGCCACCATCTGGCGCGACCGGATGAACCTAACCTGTGGCTATCCCTTATTGGCCACTTGCGTGCGCCGCTTCCACCACTTCCGTCGCCTGCCGTCGAGATCTGCTCCTTTCAGACTTGAAAGCCGACGACGCGTCTCTACATTGTTCTCTGACGCTATGGCGGTGACCATCCTGTCCATATCAAACAACTGATACCAGTTCAGCTCATACCAGACAACTCATACCACACTCAATAAACCTCTACCCTAGAAACGTCATCATCACGTTGGTTAGCAGACCGAAACCGAAACAAACCAGACGAGGGATAATCGTAATCCCCTCAAGACCGTGGCTTTCGGGCGCAACCTTGTTCGCGTCTGGCGTAGTTCAGCTCTAGCAAATTGGTGGCGCTGTCGAACACTATGACGTCATTTGTTTAAGGGAGAGGTCTACTCATACAGGGACGCCTCACACCATCAGAGATGTGCTGTTACTACATTTTAGTAGTTTAAGTAAAACTACTAACTATACCAACTACTGCGTCAAGTTGTAGTTTATCTAGTAGCGTAACTATGTCACAGCCGCACTAGTTCAAGCTACTTCGCACCTACTAGCATATAATTGTTTAACTCCACTTGTAACTGCTCTGAATCAGCCGCTACTACGCGGCGGAAAGCTACAAGACTATACCGTGTGGTTGAAAATTTATAAGACATATTCACGTGAAAAACTGATGTGGCTACTGGAACAGCTTGTTTGTGTGTTGCACTTGTTTCATAAAAAAGAACGGGCAAAACGATTGACCTTTCACAGGCGCGTATGCTCACTCACACATACACACATCGTTCCGTCACTGCTGGAAAGGGCATGAGCTAACCTGCTCATGCGTTACGTTACTGCAATAACCTCTGTTATTGCAATAAAATATACGGAAGGTACAACAGCATGCGTATACGTGTTCAGACAAGACTGCGTTGCTATATGCGTACGAATTGATATACCTGTTCCTGCAACAATACGGGTAGTGTAATATATAATGATATATGATATGAAATATAATCCATTCTTAGTCAGGCGTTTGCTGTCGAGGTCCAATTAAGGATGGAATTTGCAATCCCTGAATGAATACAGTATAGAATTGTGCCGTATGGATTTGCTATCTCTTGTTCTCTCTCTTTCCTTTGTTTTTCTTCTTTCTTGCCATAAAAAAGGATTTGTCCGACAAAATCCCCTTGACTACATAACGAATTTTTATCATGGTGCAGACGGTACACCTGATTTCAGTCATACGCGTTACATAACGGCACACACGTGCGTGATTCGGGGACGGGTTTTTCTTTTGTGTGTTTGTGTGTGTGGCTGGACTCGTTTCCCTGTCGACACACCACAATAAGTGTGAAATTATACATACACGCACTGCTCTATCGCTCATAAAAATGTGTAGCACGTCGTAGCTCGAAAACCATTACCCGTCCTTTTGATGTTTTTTCTCAGTGTTGTTTCGGGTACCTGCTGTTTTATTTGTTACGTTGCTGCCTTCATCATCTGAGTTATTGAGGAGATAGCGAGTCATCCTTGTTTCATAGCTTGATGCACTTTGAGGGCGGACGACAGTCTGCACGCCTGTTTCTGCGTCACCTTTCAGCCATAACCTTCTAAGCGGGGAATCTACTTTGTAATAAAGTGTGGTCAACCCTACGTGCGCTTTCTACTTGTGACAAAAAGTTACAGGACGGTTATGTTAGCGTAACGCGAAGTTCAGCGTCAGTATGCGTGTGGTGAAATGAAGCCGCGTGAAAGCGAAAAAACGAGAGAATGACACTTTGACTCGGCGTGTTTCCATATTATATTACCTGCTAACAAATGTCGTTGATCGCACGTTTTCCGTGACGCGCTTTCCTTCTTTTATGCTTTTGCCGTTGTTACTGAAACGCTGTGTGAGTGGTGCACAACGCGTAAAACAATTGAATAGACCGGGCCGCTGTGGCGTCACTCATGATCCCAGTTGTCTCGTGTACGTAAACCCCCAATTATAATTATAAAAATAACAATTGAATAGTAGGCTGCATATTTATTGATGATGATGATGATTGAAAGAAAAAAATGGGGATAGCATAGGGGGGCATATTCATTATTTATAGCCTGGCGACTGGTCTACCTGCGAAAGAGAGGTTTTTCGTCTGTCTTATGCCGCGTATTTTTCATATTATCACGTAAATTTTATGGGCGGCATTAGAGACGTTGAGCAGCAACGTAGTTGTTTTTGACGAAAACGACAGCGAAAAAAAGAAAAACGCGAGAGAGATGAAGGGAGGAAGGGGCAGTACCCATAGCATCTCGTGTGGTTGACCCCGAACTCCATACCTTACGGACTAAAATTGCCACCCCCTCCAATTGTCTTGATGGGAAAGTTATGCACAACTTCAGGAAGCTGAACTGCATTGTTGCATTTTGGGTGATACGATATGCCATGTCAGTTCCTCCTGTGTCGCTAAGGTGTGTCGCGCAATCGGATTTTTGCGAGATTCACCTTGCGCTGCACTGCATATTGCGCTCCACGCTTTTTTTGCTTTTTTCATTTCTTTTTACAAATTATCGGTACCTCTCTCCGGTTTCGGCTTTTTTTAGTCTACGATATCGTCCTTTTCTTCGGCCTTGTGATAGTTCGGCTTCATGATATTTCGGCACTTAACAACCATAATTTGCTGCTTTATCACCAAAAGCATCTCGAATCCAGGGTTCTCGTTTCTCTTCTTGTTGTTATTCTTAGCTTTAGTCTAATACCGTTTAGCGAGGAATGAATTGATTTTCTAATAGATCGGAAATGCAATATGGCAGGAAACGTAATGCGGACTTGGATGATTTTGGAGTGCCATTCAAGAAATCAAGGAACGAAAATTCGTTCCAAGCTCTCCTATGGATAAATGACGTTAGTCACGCATGTTCCGTAGCACGGTTTTCCTAAAACAGTTGACATGGTTCCAGAAATACCAAGTTTTTATTTTTATTTTACTAAGTTACTAACTAACTACCATGTTTTTGTGGCTTTATAAGAACTATTAGCTGGGAAGCCACATATGTAAGGACGCGCACATGTCCACTCGCAATGGTCAAGGACGTTGGCAGATGGAAGGAACGTTATACGGAAGGTTTTCGAGATCGTGCAATGCGAAAGACAAGAATACATAACACAGAGGTAGTCCCACAGCATATGCCTAATCCAATTTTATGAATCCCCCCCCCCCCCGAAAAAAAAGGTAAATTTTATCACGATTTGCTGTCTCTTGTTCTCTCTCTTTCTTTTGTTTTTCTTTTTGCCATAAAAAAAGCATTTGTCCGACAAAATCCCCTTGCCTACATAACGAATGTTTATCATGGTGCAGACGGTACCTGAATTCAGTCATACGCGTTACATTACGGCACACACGTGCGTGATTCGGGGACGGTTTTTTCTTTTGTGTGTTTGCGTGTGTAGCTGGACACGTTTCCTTGTCGACAGACAGTGCTGTGCTTAGCGGCGCTACTAGCAGAGCAGCTCTTTTCGCTACTTTTTCAGTAGCGGAGGAGCGCTCGCGCTAAATTTCTAACCATAGCGGAAAAATAATTCCCGCTACAAATTTTGGTAACGTGTCCGATGCTGCTACCGCTACTTTCCCGCTACTTTAGTGGGCATGACAAAAGAAGTAACTCCTATTCCACGCCATTTCACTTCGACAAGGCAGTATCCGTGTCACAATCCGGCATGACCAAAGTGATATTTTCTAATTTCTGTACGCTCTTATTCTGCCTAGAATAAAGTTCAGAGCTGGTATCGACATTTTTCGTGCTTATTGTTCCTGCATAAAACAATATTTTATTGCCTAAGCGTTGTGTGTGCTCTACTCATCATGGTTACATGTTCGTCATAAAAAGAAATATCTTACGAGGCAGCTTGGCAGTAGCGCCGCTACATATTTCCTTCCGGTAGCGGTACCGCGCTACGTTTCGGAATGAGTAGAAGCGTTTCAGAGGAGTAGCGAATAGCGGTACCCCGCTACCTAACTGCCGACCGAAGGGACAGGACGCGGACAAGCTGGTGCATAACCCGGTTCCTTCCGTTTGATTAGAAACAATGAAGCAAAAAATAAAATAAAAATAAAGGAACAAGACGAAGAAGCGTGTGTTTGGGAGACGGAAGAGAATTGCTCGTAGCCTTTTCCGTGTTCACATTCATTGCCTATCAGTGACAATTCTTTTGTAGGAGCCTGCTTGTTGCCCCTAACAGCTTTATCTACCACGCAGGATGTCAGTGACACTTGCAGTAACCGAATATGATTCAGCATGCGCGGCGAGGTGCGCAATTGCTATTATTCAAACGTATTGCGATAATTAGGTTCATTACGATAATTATGTTGATGATACCGATTACAGTTTTATATTCCCTTGAGACCATGGCTGCTTGTGTACCGAAGATAGTGCTGCACGAAATGCTACAGTCGTTCATTGTACCGCTAGATTTGTTCCACAGGCACACTACAAGCACGTATTGCTCTCTAGGCGCAAACATAGGGTTCTACCATTTTTAGTTCGTTCACAACAACGATTATGAGCCAAGGCCAATATGTTAGGCCGAGGACACGTTGCGGGAATGCGAGAAAGACAAACAAGGAAGCACGCAACAGACACGTTTCGAATAACAGCCTTATGCGTTCCCCCACGATTTTCTTTTACAATTAGACAGGTGGTACAACAACCGAAGGAATGTGAACGGGCGCGCTTTCCCATTATTTGTCTCGGTCATCTGCCCTCCTCTGGTCGTGTGCCATGCTAACCCGATTGCAGCAGGTCAGTGGTCGGAAATCTCGTGCAAGTTGGTCTATTTCTTGCTTTTGCATAACGTATTCCAAGTGTTAGAAGACTTGTGAGAGAAGAATCCATACGATAACTTTTCATGAGACCGCAGGACGTTGGAGAAGGTAAAAAGAAAAAAGAAGACAAGAACATATGGTGAGACTAAAGGAATGTACGGGTCAAATTTCAGGTATGTTAGTACGGGCATTGTGATATTGCTATGAACATGCCCATGCTGAGTTCATCGTACTGCGGAAGCGGCCATTCGCTTGGCGAGGGTAAAACAACGGGATGAGGCACTGAGGCAACTGTAGCAAACATAGAAAAAGAGGAGATGGAACACAGCCATTAGAAGTTGGTAAATGCATATATTGTTTATGATAACATCCGGGTCGAGCTGAACCGCATCACATCGTACGCTTGTCTCTTGGATAGCCGCAAGTGAAAGTTGGCACCACTGTGGTAATCTGAAAAAGTCAAAATGCACAAAAACTTGGCAATGCTCTCATGGGCAGAAATGAAATATCGAAGTGAGATACACAGCAGAAGACAGTTCCAAACCTAGAGAACGCTGTCCATTCTCACCCTTTTACTCCTGTGCTGTACCTCAGACTATCAAAAAAAAAAAGAAAAATCATTGGGGGAGAGTCGTAATACAGGTGCTTCTTAGTCTTGCCTCCAGAGTCAAGGCAATGACACTAGACTAAGACCACTGATGCCTAAGACCACACAAGGGGGCAAAGACCACAGCTTGGATTGCCTACGGGGAAGTACAAATAAATAAGAGCAAGCGCACTGCACCAGTACAAAGTTACAATCACTTGGTTACAACTTACCGTTTCTCTCTCTCCAGCCGCCGACGCAGCTTGCGGACTGATTTCCGACCGCAACTCCGCGGTTTCCCAGGATTCTTGCACGGCCGTGTCATTGCCGCGCGTTTACCAGCTCCGGTGGCGCAGCGGTAACGCGTGCGCTTGGAGACTGGGAGGTCCGCGGTTCGAATCCGCGGGCCGGCTGTGCCGTCTGGGGTTTTTCCTGGGTTTCCCTCAGATGTGTAATAGGCGTATGCCGGCACAGTTCCCCTGAAGTCGGCCCATGGACGCAGCTATCCTCCCCCCGAGCGGATTCCGCTCGGTCTTCCACTTCACCCTTTCCTCTCCTCCTCTCCACCACCTTTCCCTTCCCGAGAAACATGCCGCCTAATCAGGCAGGCAGACCTCTCGGGTTCCTCCCAACGACACTCCTCCTCCTCCTCCTCCTTGCCGCGCGTTTCCAGTTTGTGCGAAACGGCAGCAGCAACGATACTATGGCTGCGTTCCAATACCCCGGTTAGTCGACTACCTAGCGGTCTAACCAGAAGTGCCGCCATGTTAAGTCTCGTTCCAAATCTCACCAAGTCATTCAGTCATTCAGTCGGCTACCGCCTAGTGCGCATCGATGCAGTCTAGTTATACGCCTAACCATCTGACAGTCGGGATGGAGACGAGCGTTGACGGTACCAGCGTCCCGCTGTTTCTGCTGGCTTTAAATGTAAAGTTGCACATAGTGGTATGTTTTTTAAAACTGCGTAGAGAGTTGCAACACATGTTTAGTTGTGAAGGTGACAGTTTATGCACGATGTCCTACAAACTTAGCGCATTAGAGTCCTGCTGCGCTTGCGCCGTACGCATTTCTTGCGTGACGAGATGGCGCCACAGGCGCCTCGGCTAGGCACGCCTGTTCCAATAGTGACAAGAAAAGGGGTCTACTCAGCTGCCTAGTCAGGCGGCTTCGCGGGCGCGAGGTATTGGAACGCAGCCTATGAACGTGGAGCCTACCGCAATATCAACAGTTCAAATCAGTACACGACAGTCAGCACCAGTCAACACGGCGTGGATGAATGCGTCCGCAGCAACCAACGTGACGTAACGAACAGAAGTGACGCAAGCTCCACCTTTCGCAGAATACTGGAGTTGATCACACGGTAGTTTGCTCCGCCACGATGTGGCCACCGGAAATCCTGTATAGTTTCGGTTTGGTCGGAATGTTTTGGAATGGCTTGGGAACGTAATAACCTGCGCTGTGCTCTTCCAATGACGCTGAAATTTTCAGCAATTGTTTTGCGCATAATTGTCCATCCACTGCCACTTTTAGGCTGCTGTGGTGACATTACAACACCTCGAAACAGGAAGCCAAAGAAAGACATTTTTTCATGTTTTTCTGAAGGCGGTTCCGAATGATCGGCGTCATATATCAATAAGAGCGAGATGGTCCACCCTCCACATATCACAGAACAACACAACGCAACAAATTGTGCGCCGCTATCTGATCTCGCTTTTGCGCCAGATTCGTACAAAGACCACCCATAATCGGAGATATTGGCATGTACCAGGCCTTATGGCACCGCAACCGCATGCCTGGCCGAAAATCAGAAGACGGTCCCTTCAAGTCAAGAATCATAATGGCTGGCGCATGTCGAGCCAGTACAGTGGAACATTGATATCTAAAGAGCATGTGCCTTGTCTTTTCTAGCAATATCGCAATTGAGAACATTCTATTGACTGATATTATGGTAGTCTGAGCCAAGGCTGGATGCCGGCCGGAACGACGGGCACGCTGTCGTTTCGCGCGCCCTCTTCTCACGTGGTCGCGTGTACCGACTATATGGGGGAGCATGACTTGGGCACTCGGTTGTACATGGGATCACGTTCGACAAGAGAAACTGAAGCACTGTAGAGTCACTAAAGTCACTAGAGCCACACGTAGCTTATTTAGTGACTCTAGTCCATCGCAGGTGCGTTGGAAATCAGAAAGAAGTGATCGAGCTCGTGCGTCGCGATAAACAAGAAAACACGAGATCGAACAAGGATTGTGGCCTTTTTCACATTGTGCAATGATGCACTCGCGCGCTGCATATTTCCTTGCAAAACGCGTGGGAGATATGAGGCATCAATGGAAACGCGGAAAGGCTCTCAAACCAATTGAAAAACGAAACGAAACTCTGAAAACGCAGATAACATGTAGATCCTGATGAGGCCCGAAAATTTCCACCACCCGTAGCCTACTAAGCTGTACTGTCGCTCTGGTTGTTAATCGTCTGATAGCCACTCACTCACTCCGCACTCACTTTGCAGGTAGCACGCCTGCATCCCATCTTGCCATCTTCACTTCACAGTACTTCAGTGAGCCTTCAGATATTGAGGTGCTTGTGCCTGATGACTGTTTCATCGGTTCCACGCCTCGCTTGTGTCGTTCGTCTGATGCCCTCCACTTGTGGGAACGCCATGCACATTCCATAATGGGGTGGAAAGTTGGGTTAATTAAGGCGCAATATGATGGCACAGTCTGCCCTATATAAAATCTTGTGTAGGTACCGGTAACATATAGGTTCTGTCGAAGTGCTCAACTTCACAAATGCCTCTCCTGGACAAGTTTGTTTGAGGTGTTACATTCCATCGTGGATGTCTTAAGTCAGGAAGAAAATGAGTCCATCCAGCTTCCCAACCAGCAACCTGGATTCCGCTGTCTTTGTAGTTAATTGGCCATAGGCCTTGTACCTTGCGCTAAGTGCTTTGGTATAGGTAAAAAAAATCACCTCATTCTGACATGTTCATGAAGAATCTTGTTGACAACGGCCCTCAACAGTTCTCCGTAGCATTGTCTAATCTTGGTTTCCATGAGATAAAACATGACCGGCGAAAAACTGTGACCAAGAGAAGGAAGTACAAAACACAACTGCTGGATGCCAGCAGGCACAAGCTCGAGAAAACTGTGAGTGTGGGCGAGGCATGCGCAGTCCTCCTCAGGTAACCGAGGATGCGGCTGTAGAGTATGTACCACTCCGCCAATCTACAACGTTGCAAGCTCATTGGCCCAGACTGTGTGCGCGCTCCGAGTGGTCGACAACGTTTTGAAATCGCATTTTGTACGCGCGCATGTGTGTGCAGCGTCCCGGCGGCCGTTTCAGCAGTTTCAGCATAGTTTCGAAATACCTCGCGTCGGTCGGCACGGCGTCCGTCCTCTTGTGTTCCGTGTTTCGGTGATGTCAATCGGCAGAACAGTTTGTGATTCTACGCGTGTTGTGCTGTTCCTAGACACGGCTATTATCCCACGAACAGTCTTTTCAACTCCGGAACTGGAATGCTTCGTGAGTTGGAGTGGTTGTAGAGTGAAGAACAAGCGCGGGCCCCGTCGGATTTCGAGAGCTGTGTTCATTTTGCTTCAAGTTCGAACTTAGTTACAGTGCGTCAGCAACGCAGTGGACTTTGTATTCACAGTGCACCCATTTATCAGATCTTTGAATCAGTGCTTTGTGTCAAATAAATATTTCTTTTAGCCAAAAGTAGCTTCAGTTATTTTGAATATCGGGTAACGGCGGTAGGCTTGAAATCCGGTAGAAGTCGATGGTAGCCAGAACCGGTCGAAAGGTCAGCCAAAGTTAAGGCTACTGATTGGCCGACTGTCACTGCATAATTTCTACAACGTTGCGCTCTCATTGGTCGTGTGCCCAGTGTTGTGTGAATTATCTCAAACTATGGGCTCTATGGGGAGCTGTTGGAGCCTGGCATGCGTATGCAACCTCAGGGGACGCTGCTTCTGGGGACAGTTTTTAGGGGGGGGGGGAGATTTCTTTCGAGAACATTCGTACCTGGGCCACCGACGAGGAGGACGTGTCCTCCACTGATTTCAAGCGAACTGTGCCGACATTAGTAGTAAGGAATGACCACCACTATCCGGAAACACACAGGGAATGTGGACGCCATTAAATTTGCAATTAGAGTTAATCAGGACCCCCCACAGAATTGGGACCATCCAGGAGGGCACCACACTAATTGGGGAGCATCTAACTCGTGTCCACACCACCCTGCATGTTTCCGGATACTCGCGGTCATAAAAAGAACAAATAATAGATAGATAGGGTGGAGAAAAACAATTTATTCGAAAATCAACAACGCCGTGTCGAAGAAACCGCTCTGGAACACCCGGGTGACCAGCGACCGCCATGTTGCTTGTTGACGGCCCGTAGTTGCACAGATCGACAACAGGTGGCCACCTAGTTGCAAGGCATCATACCAGGTAGTGCCACCGTCATAGCTCTATGTGAGAAAGACAGAGAACAACCAAATACTAGTCGTGGGTAAAAATTGCAAGAAGAAAGACACTGCTAAACAATCCTAAACATGCAAGAGCGCGTACAAAACACCAGGGAAAAGGCCTAACCGCTACGGCAAATGCTAAACACGCGGAGGAAAAGCTTAAAGGGATGGTCTCGTACAGCCGGGGCAATTCCGAAACTTAGCCAGAACTAGCTTCACGTCAGTGACTTCCACGCCATTGAGTTTCGTAGCGCTGTGCTTCTTAAGCCTTTTCTCCGTGCCATCGCATGTTTAGTCTTGTTTAGCAGTGCATTTCTTGTTGCAATATTTATTTTTTCCTGCCGCTAGCATTTTGTTATTATCTTGTATTGAGTTTCGTAACGTTGTGCGTCTTAAGTCTTTTCTCCGTGCTCTCGCATGTTTAGACTTGTTTAGCAGTGCCTTTTTTGTTGCAATTTTTACCTGCCTCTAATATTTTGTTGTTCTGTAATTAAGGCATATCGACATGATGGTGGTGCCATCGGTGGTGTGACGCCTTGCAACTAGCTTGCCACCTGTGTCTGCAACCGCTGTGCCGGAGTGATTTCTTTAAGATGGCCATGGTTGATTTTCAAATAAATTATTTCTCTGTGTCTGCTCTGTTTCTATTTAGTTATTTTTTCTACGACCCGAGTTTTACATAGAAAATCCACGACAAGTGTTGCATTGAGTCAGATTATGCACTATTTTCAAATGAGCTATTTTAAAGAAATTTTAAAATAATTTTAAGTAGTTTAAAAGTAGAAAGTGCAGTACTTGTCGTGGATTTTCTGTGCAAAACTTGGGCTGAATGTAGTACCATTTAGAGCCTTTGGCCGCCACACTATCAGACAGCTCTTCGTAGAGGAAGATGAAGACCGAGTTTTTTTCTTATTTTTGCAGGCAATTCATCGATTTCACTGAGTTTTGAAATTGATGTACCGTTATGTGAAGCCGTGCCAGGGTGCAGTACCGGCACAACTGGCGGCGAGGGCGCTGCAAAAGAGGGTGGCGCGCCATGCAAAAATAGCGTGACACGCAGCTCTAGCGAGGGGATGAAACTCGGGAGTTTCCTTGCAGAGTAAAGTGAGGCGCTGCGAGCTTTTAATCGCGTCATGAAACATCGTGAAACGTCAGAATTTTTACTTCGAAGCGTGAGTTCTCATCTGTCACTTGCCCATTGGCTCCTGTGGCCGCTCCCCCAGTATGCGAACGCTTATTGGTCGGTTTGAAACTATATGAACTTTCATTCGCGTGCTCAAGCCGGTTTTCCCGCTTTTCCGATGCCTTTTTCTGCTGTCCACTTGATGAGAGGCAAGTCAGTTCCTATTCCATTCTGCCGCTTAGCATAGCATAGCACCACACCTGTGGCATATGCGCAGCATTTTGGCAGGTATAATTTTTGGTTTTCACGTTTCTGATCCCTATGTTTCTTGCTCACCCTTGCATAAAATTGTTTGGTCAACCAATAGACAAGCCATGGACAAAACGTCCATTGAATCTATAGACGGTCCATTGCCATCCCATAGACCACCTTTGGACACCCCCTTTTTCCTTCCCATACACAGTCAGTGGGAGATTGGCAGCAACTGTCTATAGACAACCTGCTATAGAAAGGAAATGATCAACTGTCATTGCTTTTCTGATTGCTGTCTATTGATTTTCCATAGACTGACAATAGAATGGCCACTGATCCACGATTGCCTTTCTATCATTATTATATTCACCCAATTCGGAATCATGAACTGTAATATGTTGAATCTGAATCTGGAATTCTGTTGAGTTCCTGTTGTGTGAATGTGTATTGATGTTTTTTAACCTATGCTGACAAGCAAGATGTCCAGGGTCATCATGGATAATAATTAGTGCCATACGCAGTTGCTTAATTCTAGTGCTTTCAGGACCTCTGAGCACGGAGCAGTGGCATCTCCTTCCGAAGAGAAAACAGATACCACATGTTGCTTGACTTGCGAGCTTCTGCAAATTCGAGTGTCATGCTTGCCTCTGAGTCAGAATGAAGGGTGAGGTATCCCTGCTTAATTCGATTACACATTCATCGAAGACCGAAGTAAAGAATAGCTTGGAGTATTAACTCACCACCAAGATAACGCCTGTGTGTGTAACTGCCTTCAGTTTGAGACATTCAGTAGGTCCATTGAAAGTCAAACTTGTGCAGTGAGATGGCTACCTGCATCAATGTGAACCTGCATGGGAAATTACGCACCGCACAAGTTTGACTTTCAATGGACCTACTGAATGTCTCAGACCGAAAGCGGTTACAAACACAAGCGTTATCTTAGTGTTGAGTTACTCCTCCAAACAATTCCTCACTTCAGGGTTAGATGTATGCATAATCGAATTAAGCTGGAACACCTCACCCTTCATTCTGACTCGTCAGAGGCAAGCAGGGCACTCGAATTTGCGGAAGCTCGATAGTCAAGCAATATATGATATCTCTTTTCTGCTAAGAAGGAGATGGCTTACGCTTGTCCCATCCTACAGTTGGCAATACAAAGAAGGAGATGGCGGTACTGCATCAGCCTTTCTAACTGCACATGTTACGTTCTTGCTACATCTTTGCACTGGCTAAGCTATTGCAGATGGCACTAAGGATTATCCTCAATGACGCGTGCAAATGATGGCCATGTATTGCTTCTCAACACAGGTAAAAAACATCACTTTCACACAACAGGATCTCAGCAGAATTCCAGGTTCGAATTCAACTGATCACAGTTAATGAATCCGAATAGGGGGCATATAATGATGGTAGAAGGGGAATGTCGACCAGTGGCCAGTCTATCATCAGTCTATAGAAAGGCAATCGACAGGCAATGACAGATCAGGTTGTCTATAGACTGTTGGTGCCAATCTCCCATTGACAGGCCAAAGAAAGGATACACGATAGTCCAAAAGATGTCTATAGCCTTGAAGCAGCCAGGCTGTATATTCAATAGTGAAAAGGAAGTCTATTCAGGAAATTGGACGTCCACAGGATGTCAATAGATTGGCTGAACTTATTTTTGGAAGGGCAGATGTAAGCACTCAGCTCATATCTGCTTCAGAAAAGCATCTGCATGGATACAGTAGAATGGATAAGTCACTCTTAGTGGTTGGAGCATAATCTTTCGGCATAGCAGCTGCACAAGTTCCTTTATGATGGGTCAACCAGATGCCTGCACAAGCAGCAAAGAGATATGAACATGTTCTCTGTCATGCTAGATCTGTGAATGTGTGTGCCTGTGCAGCCAATATACTGTTGTTCTACTGTGAAGTCTTCCACGTGCGATATCAGCTATCAGTGAATGCAAAGTTGCTTCAGCATATCACTCTAACCTCAGAAACAATGTTCATATCATGTTCGTGTTTGGCGCAGCTACTGCAGACCGCAGTTTGTGATTTGGAAATATCTATCCAGAAAAATAAAGCACTTTGTGTAACAGAAACAGCCAACGCTTTCGCATTTTGGTATTTACTTCACTCGACGTGACGAATCCGACGACGAACGAAAATCCACAACCACCCAGAACCGCCAAAGCGGGGGAGAGGCGGAGAGCAGATGAGAAAGGGGCCCATCGTCAGCGTCACAGGTCACCCAGGGAGACAAAAAAAAAGAAAGAAAGGAAGGAAAAGCAAAGGAAAAAGCTACTCAACTGTCGTCCAACGCTAGGGGCCACGTGAGATTTTCCCGATAATAGAAATATACTACATGTTCATGACCCTGGCTCTAGCCTGGTCTTCATCTGTTACCCCCTTATTTGGTAGATGGACCAACGGGGTAGCTCAGGAGGCAGCAGGGGAGATAGGAAAACCGGAGAGTTGTGCAAACAGCTGACCTACATTCGCAGCTTAATGTCTTTTTCCAAAGCCTGAGGTGATGACCCAGGCAAAAATCTGGAGTGGGACCACTTTGAAGTGGATTATCAGACAGGAACCACTTGGAATGTGGAACCATTCACTGGCTGGGACCAGTTAAAAGTGGACCCAGTTTCACGGTGGTGCCACTTGAAGTGGAACCAATGGAATTTATCCAGTGGTCCCCTCTGCTAAGTGGTCTCGGATCCGACCACTTAGCAGATGGGACCACTAAATGCATGACCGAAAGTAATGCGTAGAAAAGCACATACAGTTCAAGTAACTATTGTTTATTCTGCTAAGAGCATACACTAAGGATAAAGAAATAATCGATACATCTCTCACGTACTTAGTCGCACACGGGTAATCACTCACTGCGTTCAGACGAGGCATGTGCTTATGTTGAATTTGCGATGCACTCACGGACAACATGAACAACAGGGAGTTTTGTTGACCACCTCACACCTGTATCTTCTCAGAGAAGATGACACCTCCGTCCACGTAGGTCGCGGCATGTACCATTTTCACCAAACGATCCTAATCTTTATACTCGTCTTAACCATGTTTCTCAGGTTCCTCCAGCTCCTGAAATAAAACATATAATCAGTAGTAATCGAAGCACCACGGTAAGCACTTATACCTCTTAATATCGGAAGAAGCATTCTGTGCAGTCCGTTTGGCGTTTCATCGTCCGGTTCTTCCGCGGACGCCGTGTCTTCCTAGCGTCGAAACTTCTCCGAGATATCGCCAATATGTTTCACATGATCATTGTCATCACGTTGTCTTAGAAAACGCACTAAAACCACGTAAATAGTGCACGGGAGATGCCCGATCTCTGCCACGGCAACCGAAGAGAAAAAACGACCTCGCACCGACGCGTCCAATGCGCTCTCTCTGCTCCCTCTCGCCTCTCGCGGCCAGCCGTTATAATTTGAATTGAAAGCCTCCCACCGCACCGGAGCCACCGGAGCGCCCTCATAATTATTGCATCTGCTTTGAGTCAGCCCGTGCAATTACCCCTTTGTTTTTAGTTCTTCTAATTATTTGGCGGACTGTGTCATCTTTTGATTGTGCCTTTTGGCATTTTGCTGGTACATTTTATGACATTTGCCTTTAGATGAGAATATAAGCACGAATTGAAGTTACAGCACATATTTTATCGAAGACGTAAACGGATAAAAAACAAGAAATATAGATCATACGTGTGCTAAAATACATCAAAATAATGACTAAAAAGCAACAAAAAAACCCACAAAAACAGAAGGGTATATGGCAAGAGTGGACTCTTCTTCCCCTGACGGATCTCAAAGGGGGAGGCTGCCCAGCTTGGAATCTCAAGTGGTTCAATTGACCATTGTGGGAACAAAATGGTACCTGTGAGGCTCCCACTGTAAGTTCTGGAACCATTTGGGGCCAGAGTGGTACCACTGATTTCACCAATGTGGAGCCAGCCACCCCACTTGCGAATCCAGCTGGGACCATCAAGATTCAACTGGAACCATTCCGGGACCATCCACATTCAAATGGAACCAGTCCAGATTCAAATGGAACCATTCTGGAACCAGTCCAGATTTTTGCCTGGGGATGTTTCTCATTTTCCTTGTAGTTATTGGTCCTGCACAGTTCCTAACATTCACTTAAAACACGACATACTCAAACGAGGTTTTCGCGTGTCACAGCCAACTAATTTTTAGCCTCTTCTTTTTCCTGAGTTCGTTTTATGGTGGTATGAATGCCCCACTTTAATGCACGATGTCTAATGCCGCATAGCAACCAATTTAACACTGATGTTAGACACGATTTCTTGCTTCCGTTTAGGCGTTCTGCTTTCTGCACAGAAGTTTTGTTGTTCATACAAATATTTTTGTCCTCTAGTTCACTATGTAAATTATGTACTTCTGACAGGAACAATATTTCTTTTAAATATGCCCTGGGAGACGTAATCTCCTGTGGTAATGTGTGCCACGTATCGCCAGAAGTACCACGAGAGTAACTGTAAACGTAATTAAAGTACACTTTGTTTCGGTAACCTGTTCTGTAACTGAGCTATTTTTTGCTCAAGTAACTGTAACCGTAACTCAATTACCTCTTCTCATCAGTAACCGATAGAGCTCTCGTGGAGGTGCAGTCAACACAGCACAGGGGCTGTTGTTGACGAGTTTGCATCAATATGGCGCTCACGAATTCGTTAAGAAGCGCATTGATTGATTGATTGAAAAAAGTGGATATGTTAGTCCCAGAACACAAGGGACTGGCCAGCAGTGATGACCAGTAGTTAACTACATGTAGTTAAACTACCTGATTGTAATTAAAAAGTAGCTATCAATTACTTGCAGAAATGTAGTGGCAACTACTAGATAAACTACTATTTCGAGTAGTTAACTACAGTAGTTAGGTTACTGCAGGCGCCAACTCCTTCCATTTTTTCCCGAAGTTTTACGGCACGATTGTGCCTTCGACTTTTACCTTGAGCTACTTGTTCGAAGAGAATTAACGGAGGTGCAGAGCAATTGTGCCGTGCATGTGTACTAAATCTTCACTTTTAATGCTTGTCTAGTGAAGCCTCATTTGCTGTGAAATAATTCTGCAACTTAGTTCATATATTTGTGCGTGACGCATTGATCTGCCACGAAGGAGCCTGAGTGTAAATCTCGTACATGGTCCGTCGTATGTTGTACGTACCCTTGTAGCGGAAGCTTTCACTCCATAGAAAATATTTCCGCAACAAGCTCTTTTGTCAGCGTATAATATACGAGAGACAGGCAGTGGATTTTACGACAGTATGTGAATTAAGTGACGTAGGCACAAAGCTATATTTTAAATATCATTACCACTGGTTGTGATTGATATTTAGGTGTCCAAGAACACTACAAGGGATTGGTGTTGATGGACAACGTTAAGTAGTTATATGTAGGTAAAATACATTGCAGTAGTTAAAGAACTAGTTTTAACTACTCCTCTGAAAAGTAGTTGAACTACTAGTTAAACAACTCAATCGCGAAGTAGTTAGTAGTTATTGTTAAACTACTGTAGAAGTAGTTAGCGGCCATCACTGCTGGCCAGTTCACGACACGAAGGGAAGAAGCGCATTCCTGATGCATTCCGCTTGGATTCAGCGTTCTAGGCCGGCGCAGCAGCGATTCTGATGTCAAAGCAGACCAACAGGCTTGTTACTCAGAAGGTAACGAGGTTCTAGTTAAAGTTATCCTGCAAAAATAATAGATCAGTTACAGTGATGGTTGGGCCTCTGAAGTGTTATTAAACTATAGTGGGCATGTCGTGCAGTGTAACTTGGCCCTGTCACGGCTATGCCGGGCCACGCGTTACCGACGACCATAGGTGGGCATTTTCCTGCGGCCTCACTCATCCTCACCTCACGAAGCGCGGACTTCATCAGCCTCACTCACCCTCACCAAATTTTCCTCACCAGTAACTTAACCTAAGTCGCCCTCACCCTCACATTCCATTTCAAATTTTTCCCTCACGAACCTCACTTCAGGGCATCGGGATCCCGAAAGGCCTCACCATCCTCGTCCTCACATGCCTTCACCTCATGAGGCTATTCACGACCCTCATAGCCTCACGTATCTTCACCTCATGAGGGTCCTCATCCTCACTTGTCCTCACCTCATGAGGGCTCTCATGGCCTCACGAGTCCTCAACCTCACGTGTCCTCACCTCATGAGGGCCCTCATGTCCTCACCGCGCCTCACGTAATTTCGCCTAATGAGGACCCACATGGCCTCACGTGTCCTCATCCTCACGTGCCCTCACCTCATGAGGGCCCTCGTGGCCTCACGTACCTTCACCTCATGAGGCCCCACATGGCCTCATGTGTCTTCAAGTCACTACGGGACACGTGAGCCTCAAAAGAACTTTCCGTCATGTTCACATGTCACGTCGGCGTCGTCACGTCACAGGGTTTCGTACTGTGCTTGGAGAAATGTGCTGACAGTTGTTACTGTCACAGTGAGGTTTAACGTTAGTGTTTGGCATCAGTAAAGTGGAGCCCGAAATACTTCAGTGCAGATGTACCGTTACGAAAATGATCGGGTGGTAGTGGGGAATAGTGCTTGAAGAGATCCTGTACTCGATTCTCAGAACCGTATGACGCTGCTGCCAGAATCGGAGGATACGCTCACAGCTGAAGTGTTTGGGCACAGTGATGGTACTTAATCGCACCTGCAATCAGGTCGTGCCTTTTTGTTGTTGTTTTTTCTTCTCCTTCTTTTACATTTCAAAGGCGCGCTACAGTCACGGTGATTCCAGTTTTCCTGGCTTCGTTTTGAGGAGACAAAGAAAGATTTTGAAAATTCTTACAACTCCATGATGAAAAACACGAGACTGGGGAAAGACGAAAAACAGACGACGCACACAAACTCTCAATTTCAACGTCAGTTTTTCGTCTCTTCCCCAGTCTCGGGTTTTTCATCATTTTGATTGTTATTTGTTTGTTCTGCTTTGTTAGTTCCTTCCTTAGTACTTCCTTCATTATTGCTGTCGCACAGACTTTGGGGAGCCCGGTAAAGGCTGCTTTATATTGAGCTTTATGCTGTTAAAAACAAGAGACGTCAAAATAAAAAGAAAGCCTCGTTAATTCCCAGCGGCGGTAACATTTGTTTAAAAAGAAAATACAAAAATACCGCACATGACACCTTTGGCACGACACAGAACGCGTGTGTCAAGTTGCAATCATTCGAAGTTAGCGGGGGAAAGCAGCTGTACGCGCTTTCGAAAACGCAGTACAGGGCCTCTCCAAACGACACTGCTATTCCAGTAAACAGGCAGAAAAACGAACCCACAAGAGGTAGTGTGGCGCTCAAAACACGACTTAACGTCAACGAAATCGTGTTCCCTATTCTCGGGGTTGTACCTTATGCAATAACATAACGTGACCGCCTAAGAGAGTCACGACTTATCTGTAAGGTCCCTCATGAAAAAGTCGCATGCCCCCACCCGCGAGATTCTTCATTGTAGCCTTCATACAGGGTGGTCCACCAACCATGATAGAAATTCATAGTAAAAAACGTAGGCCACGGAAAGACATGCGGTCAAGGGATTTTTTTCTGCCATTAACTTTTGTCACATATTTGTAATATTTTTATTTCATTTCAATTGACGGAAAGTTAATTTTCCGTAATTGAACTCCAAAATTTGCCATGGCAATCTAACGTATTCTTTGCAGAAATGGGTTCCCCGTCGTCATTTTACTCAGTATAGCACATAACCGCACTCGTAATGAAACGACAATTGCCGAAATAAATTCGCCGGAAATCGTGAAAATGAGAGCATTTGGCACCGCCTCTTCTTTGACGGCTCTAAGTTTGAGCGCAAAGCTGCGAAGAAAGGAGGTTATATTGACACGCGACACGAGGGGGAAGGGTTACAAACCCAACCCACAGAAGAGTTCCGCTGCCAGGTGTCAGCTTTGCCCACGTCAGTTTCAGGGTCGCGCTCTTTTTCCTTTATTCGTGTTTTGCTGAGTGTGTTTGTTTGCTTTTGGGTGCGTACGCGGCAGTTTTCACTATGACCGCTGATAGCGGTCTCGCAGTTTTTCTGCACCACCTCATTGTCATGAACCTGTGTATGTGTGTGTGAGAGAGAGAGTTGTGTGCACGAACGCCTGTAAGCTTTCTTCTTTTTTTCAATTCGTTTGTTTCAACATGCTACGGATTTCTTCACATTCAACACACTTCCTGTGTACTTTAATCAGGTTATCATAAGTGTAAAAGCGTTCGAAGCGTTCGCCATCTGCTGCAATGCACAGGTGGGATCTCCGAATTGTATCTTCCACGGCCCTTTTTATTTCGGATCTGGAAAGCGACGAGCAGAAAGCAGTGATTTTCCCCTGCTGGTCAGCCGGCGATCGTGGTTCGCTTTTGTATACTTCGTCTTTGATGCGACCCCAGAGGTAAAAGTCCATCGGCGTTAAGTCAGGAGACCTGGCGAGCCATGACACTGGACCAAATCGGCCAGCCCACTTCTCCCGGAACATGTGACGGAGCAGCTGTACCGCACGCCGCGCGCTGTGAGGTGGAGCCCCATCGTGCTAAAACCACGCGCGGGTCTGTTCAGAAACAGGCAGGTCATCAATAAAACTGAACAAGGCATCTAAAATTTCGCTACAGTAACGGTTGGCATTTAGGGGTCCCGTGAAAAAGACTGGCCCAATGACGGCTCCGTTATAAATCCCGGCCCATACATTCAATCCCCACTCGTACTGATGCTTGCAGTCCCGTAGCCAGTGTGGGTTTGTTTGGCTCCAATAATGCGCGTTGTGGCAATTCACTTGAGCGCTATGGCAGAAGTGGGCCTCATCAGCCAAAATGACCCTGTTCACAAAGTTTCTGCTTTCCTGGGTCCGACATCGGATCCAGTTACAGAAATCCAGCCGTTTCTGGTTGTCGCCCGGCTGGAAATGTTGATGAAGGCTCACGTGGTACATGTGGAGTTTGTGCTTGTGTAGTATCCTCAGCACAGTTGACTTTGATGTCTGTACTCACTTTGCCAGGGTGCGCAGACTTTACGTGGAAATCATCTCCTACTTCTTCCAGGGCCTGGTTTGTTTCGTGTCGACTCACTGGCAGAGATTGGGTGTGACCGGCTCTGGGTGCCGGAATGGAAACTTCCTGTTGTGGACAGTCTCACAAATGCACGCCTTATGGTACAAGAGCTCACCACCCTAGTTCCTGGAAGCATTTCACTATATTTGAGGACTGCTCTGTCATAGTCCATACCTGCAGCCCCGAGAGCAATGATCATCCTTGTTTTTTCTTGGTTGGAGTACACGGTGCTTGCCATCGCTGCCGTTTACTTGTTCACTGCATTCACTGAGACCGGAGTGCGAAACGGTCCAAAAATGTATTTCCTTCCCTACCCGTCAACACGTCGGGTGACCTCATTTTTGATAAGATAGCTCTGATTCCCGCACTCACCGGGGGTGTTTGTTCCGTGGGTAAAGCTTGTAACCCTTTCCCCCTCGTGTGGCGTGTCCATGTAACCTCCTTTCTTCGCAGCTTTGGGCTCAAACTTAGAGCCGTCAAAAAAGAGGCGGAGCCAAGTGCTCATCTCCACGAATTTTCGATGAATTTATTTCGGCAATTGTCATTGCATTACGAGTGGTATTATGTGCTATACTGAGAAAAATGACCACGGGGAACCCATTTCCGCAAAGAAAACGTCAGGTTGCCTTGGAAAATTTCGGAGTTCAATTCAAGAAATTAACTTTCCGTCACTTAAAATGAAATAAAAATGCTACCAATATGTGCCAAAAGTTATTGGCAGAAAAAAAATTCCTTGACCGCATGTCTCTCCAGGTCCAACGTCTTTTACTATGAATTTCTCTCATGGTTGGTGGACCACCCTGTATATGGAGGAATGCAACCTAAGAACGGAACATGGCGATCCTCGAAGATCTTCGAATTTCCATTGGCCCTTCGCGCAGAGTGATGTCATCTGCCGCACGCCTTCTCCAAGCGAGGGATACAGTGGCTTCCCCTTCATCCGTCAGGCTCTTCACGAATGGACCCATGACCTCATCCGTGAGGTTCCTCACGAAAGGCCTCACGGCGTCAACCGTGAGGTTCCTCACAAAGGGCCTCACGGCCTCATCGGTGAGGCTCCTCACAAAACGCCTCACGGCCTCATCGGTGAGGCTCCTCACAAAGGGCCTCACGGCCTCATCTGTAAGACTCCTCAGGGAATACGTTGCACCCTCACGTATTGATGGCCTCACGACGACTGGCCTCATGAGGGCCCTCACGGTGGGCCTCATGAGGGACAATGCCTCACGACTGTCCTCATGAGGAACTTTCAGCGTGGTCTGGCCTCACTCACCCTCACCTCATCGTCGTGAGGTGAGGGTGAGGCGTCCTCATGAGGGTCCTCATGAGTGAGGCCGCCCAGCTATGCCGACGACGTCACCGCGTATGGCATAGCACGACCGTCGTTGGCCGACACCTTTGTATGAGTATTGCCAATGCCACCTAAACAGAGAAAGCCTGCTTACTCGACGGCATGACGTAACAATTAAGAGTCAGCCAATGAGGACCGTCTTTTCAATGGCCGTATCCAATCACGAACGTGCTTCCAGTGGTCGTCGCCATGAAGACGAAACACCGTCGTCTGCGAGATGTGGTTGAACGTCCCCGCGTACTAAATCGGAAAACTTTGAAATAAAGCGCAAAACGGTCCCAACCTTTCTCAAAACTGATTTTCTGGAAAGCCTCTTGCACTTTTTGTCTAAATATTTAGGTCTGCAGGGAGACTAAGTTGGTTCAATGTAGAGATAACTTGATGCGTCGAGATAAGTAGTCCGAACGCGCTTATTGGACAGCGCTGCGTACGATGCTGCCCGCTGTCTAGTAGACGCGCTGAGATTATTTTTCACGACGCATCAAGTTATCTCTACACTGAACGAACTTAGCCTCCCAGGTTCCAGGGCACGTTTGCACGAAACAAACTTAGCGTAATACTTAACGAGTTCCCCACTTAGTGTACTGCCGGAGCCGTAAGTGGCTTGCACGAAACTTTTACAACACTAAAGTGGTGGCGCTAGCTCCGCGCAATTTAGGACGCTGGCCACGGGTCCTAGGAGCACCCTAAACTACCGGCATAGCCTCCTATATACTTCAATGCCTGCCCAGTAGAAGCGGAACCCATGCGAACCGGCCGTCCACTGCAGTGGCGCCACATACACGGGGTATGATGATCATATCGCTCTGTTTTCTGGCGCGTGATGTTTCGGTTTCGCGTGTGACTGCAGCGTCGTCTGGCTGCCAGCTTGTTCTGTCTGTCTGGTGTCAACCAATACCCTCATCTGCTTGCAAGCCTGTCACTATAGATATGAATTGGGAAATTTCTATGCTCTTCGTTTATTTTGAGGTATCAAGTGCCACGCGCAAACAAGCGCAGCGATATGATTATCACAACCCCAGGCATGTGGCGCCGCCGCCGCATAGTGCGCTGAACGGCCGTTCCGACTCAACTGGGCAGGCATTGAAGTATATAGGAGGCTATGCTACCGCACTAAAGCTTAGGACTAACATGTCAGCCGCTATGAACCGTTTATTGGGGATTCGTCGTCGGCACCAACTGTATCTCGCAATACAGTACGCATTTTTCTCGCAATACTAACAACATCTCATTTTTTTTAATGCTGTGGGTGCCGTACGTTCTGAGCTTTTCGTTAGCAACATCTCTCAAAATGATGGCCGCGCGAGATGCCTCTCACAGACACTGCCGGCGGAGATAATCTCTCCATCATCAAGCAATTCGAGGCGTACTTTAGTCCACAGGCTTTATTTTATTTAACGAATGTACGCAACAAGTGACCTAATGCGTTCTTGCAGCTACAATGATATTACAATACCTTATTTTGGTTCTACAAATTGTTTACGTGCGACGGCAGAAGCAGACGACTTCCCACAATCCAAACATGCAGTGACGCACGACTTCCTGGGATGAACTCCGGAAGTTCTCTTTCTACCAATGAGAGCCTTCGAAAACTGCTACTGCTCGTAGGCACGATCCACTTTAGAACACTTAACTTAAGGCGTTCGTCAAAGTGTTCGTGCAAGCCACTTAACTGCAACCCTAAACTTGCAGCACTAACGCGTTAGTGCAACACTTGCTAAGTGTTACACTTAGGAAGGTTTCGTGCAAGCGGGCCCAGGTGAGCTGCAATCATTTGCGGGTTCTTGAATTCCCAGAACGGTGAATCGCTCTAGCAGACGAATTCTGACTCTTAATCGAAGGAGGGAGATGAGGCAATAAGCTGGCCTTCCGCAGTGTTTGTAATGTGCAAGCACAGGAAGGCACAGGGGGACGCGAGAGTGAGAACGAAGATAGATGAGGAGTCCGGGGGCAATATCAACTGCGCGTAGTTAAAAAATTGTGCACTTGATTTGGAAAAACTCTTAGGAACAAGTTCCTCGACATGAAGAACCATCTTCAGGAAAAGTTTCACAGTATGTTAGTGAAATTTCATGGTCCCCTTAACATGGCTTTTGTCGACTGTAACTTTGGCATGCATGACGTTAAACACGATGTGGTTCCTGCTCCATTGCGAAAAAATTGACCAGGAGTGCTCTTTCTATAGACCACTTTCTGTTTACAAACATGTGGCGTCCCGAGAAGACCGGTTCGAGGTTATATTTTGCTCTGGTTGGCAAGAAGCGGGAAAAACGCGTCTGCTGATAGGCCGAAAAGGCTGATAAGGTTGATAGGTGCCCACCAGCATGCTTTGCGCGGCGGCGAAACGTAATCGATGACGTAGGAGTGCAAGTGGTCTATATGTGACGCACTTAACTGTGTCGCAGATAACTTTGGACGCATTTTCTAGTAGCATCCAGTTTGTGACCTTCAGGTTGAGAGAGAACGTACAAGCCCCCCCCCCCCCCCCCACTAACACTACGCGTCCGTTTATTGGACGCGGTGTTCCTTGGGGCCGCAAAATTTGACGAAAGTACAATACCGTGTTGAAGACCATGTTGCTGTCGCTTTTGTAAGTGATGTGGAACTCCATGACCATCATAGGATCGAAGTTGTGGTCAATTGTGTGATAGATGAAGTTACTGCCGAAGTTCTTCAACGCTAAGTCTTTTATGAAGTCTCCATCGCAGTATGCCTGTCAAAATGGATATTGTTACTTAAGAGAGCGAGAAGGTGTTTATAATAATAATAATAATTCAATGTAATTTATTGCAAACTAAGCATACAGAACAAAACTGGGCCGCCTATGCCTCGAAGGCTTGTGGAGTTGGGACTGTGAGACAAATGGCGAACAGTACCACTCCAAACATTAAAATACCGAGATGAATTACACTGCAGTGATATTACCAAGAAACGGAAGAAATCAAACCATAGGCTATGCAAGATAAGATGGACGGCTATTTAATCATGATGAATGAGAGGTGAAGTTTTTCTTCCCTCTATCGTGCAGAAGAGGAGGGTAACGGTAATGCAGACATGTACAAGATACTCAAAAATGTATTTAAGATAAGATAATAAATACTAACGTTAGAATGTAATTAAGATAGAGTACAAATACATGAAAGTTAAAGTAATTAAGATAGAGTACAAAATACTCCAAAAAGTATTTGAAATACAATTAAGATACTATTTATCCTTGAACGCAAAAAGTCACCGGTCACTGGTCAATGCGGCAAGTCACCGCTATGTCACATGAATCACCGAAACCCAGCGCACTACGCTAGCAGCCGCTGTGTAATAGGAGTCATCTAAACACAAGTCCCAAAAAGATGACAAAGAGATACCACATAACTCCACTAAGTATATGTGACCCAGAACACAGCAAACTTCTAGCAGGTCCCTGCTCGGCGAGGTCAGAATTCGGCGTCATCGCGTCAGGGCACACATAATAGAACCCTCACTGGCCAAGGATTAGTACACACTGGGCAAGACCGCTAAATGGAGACTTCCAAGAAGGGCAAATATTCGGATCAAGTCCGAGGGACTCAGGAAATTTCTAGAATTTCCACTGAACAAGCAAGATAATGGAAAGATGAGACACAGAAAGTTTGAGAAGGAGATCCAAAATATGTAATTAGAGTATTGAGTAGAAAATACCATAAAATGCATTTTAAATAAAGTACAAATACACAAAACAAAAAGTATTGAGTAGAGTACCAAAATACCGTAAATTGTATTTAAAATACAGTATTTTAAATACAATACTCCAAATACGTACAAGTCTGCGGTAATGGTAATGCAAACGCAAGCCACGATCTCTCATTACTGGAAACAGAAACCAAAATTTTCGTCCAGTATTGAATTCGGGAAATGGCTATTACTGTTTTGCGATGACGTTTCAGCTACTTTTCATTTTGTTTTTGTATTTTGATGACTCCATTTCCTGCAATGCTCTAAATACTACACGACAGCATGGAAAGCCCAATATTGGATCTCAAGGGTGCATCCCTCGCTTACCTACCCGTCCCAGTCCTCATAACTCCATGGCATCAACACATATACATAACATGGACTCCACGCACTCTACTCTACCATAGTACGAGAACGACAGCCTATCTAGCTTATTTCTTGACATTCTTTATTTTTTTTTGTTCGTTTCACCGTGGCTATGGCAGTGTTGTTTACTACTGAGACTGTCCGACTATGAATGCGTCACTACAAGAAGGTTACGCCCCCCCCCCTCTTTGGCTGCTGGACACAGAGTGAGTGAAGACAGAAGAATGACTAAAGACGTGTTCCGACATTTCTTTAAAAAAATTTGCAAGATGTGCCGTCCCAACGACGTAAAATTACATGTTGTGTGTATGCATGACACCAAAGCAGCACTTGGGCAAAACAGGGTGCTGACAGAGCCGGACGTCCTGTCCTCCTGCAGCTGTCTAACAGCCATTTCGTTACCAGAAACAGTAACGGAAACGCAACGGAAACGAAAGTGAAAAGCTGGTATAAGAAACGGACAACGGAAGCGAAAATATAGTAGTAACGAAAATGGAAATGATAACGAAAATACGTCCGTTATCCCTCCCTTGTTGTTGTACACCTGTCAGAACGAATAATAATAATTAATAATAATTATTAATTCAATTAGTATTATATTAATTATTATTATTTAATTTAGTTGACGATAAAAATAATATCATTAATGTGTATTTCTCACTTGACTTTCGTAAGCGGGAGTGGGGACAGATAGTCAGGATTTGGGGACTGACGCACCTAACTCCCTGCAGCCCCATACATGCATGCGTTGACAATAATAACATCTAAAAAGTAAAACTAGTCATACCAAACAACCAAACCTACAACAACAACAAACAAAAAGAAAACGCACGAAAAAATAAAAACGCAAAGCAGAAGTAACATAAGAACGACTCCCAGAGTTATGTGGACACATCAGGTCGCAAAAAGCAAAGGAACAGAAGATCAGCGTTATATCTGCACAATATATCGCACTGTACAAAAACTAATATAAATACATACGTAATATAGAAAAAAACAATAACGATGGAGCACAAAAATCTACATTATATCTGTACATTCGACGACTACTGAAGACTAAGGAAATGATTTAACAATTCAGTTTTTCAAAAACAACAAAGTTCGGTTGTGCTATTGAACAATCCGACTAGGTTATATTGCAATGATTGACAACCATCAGATCAGACGTTGCACATTGTGGGATTTTATAGGGAAACCGATGCCGATATTTGGAGAGTTACGGAATATAGAGCACTCACAAAACAACACTGTCGCTTTCGAATTTTAATAAATACAAGCTGTTAGCGCGGGATTCGAGCTCATCCGTTCAGTTCCTTTCTGAACTCCGTTGAGTAAGAATCGATGGCCAAGCCTTTTTAGTTGTCGCCTTCCCATCTCGTAACATTTTCATGACAAACCTCGAGAAGCCTCAAGTCAGATCGCACCAAAGACGTTCGTGGACCATGAACCGCCCACGGCAAGCTCGCGGCCTCGTACGCGCAGCGGTCACTCGGCTCATGGCCGAGCTACAAGCCACCCAACCTTCCGATGAATATGCAGTCGCCGCGATCGAAAGCTCAGTGAAAAACGTCGAACTTAAAGCCCAGCAACTACGAGAATTCGACACAACCATCCAGTAAGCCATCTATGATGACGCATTCGAAGAGGAGTATCTGGGAGCCACCAAATATCAGGATGACATCTTCATTACGCTTACGACGGCTCGGCGGTCTGTCGCACAGAGGTCAGTTTCTGCTCCAGTGCCACCCGTCTCGCCAATTGCACGCGGTAGTTCCCGTCCCGCCCTGTCACAATCTATCGGAAGCGTAGCACTACCCAAGCTGCACGTGCCAACATCAGTAGGGAAGATTGCAGATTTGCAAGGGTTCTGGACCATTTCTGCACTACTATCCACGAGTGGCCTAGCCTACCAAAGGTCGAGAAGTTCAGATATCTGCTCAGTTGCCTAGCCGGCCCTGCGAAGCGATCGATCGAAGGCATCGGCATCACCGAAGCGAATATACGACACTGCCATCGCAACTCTCAACAACAACAAATTTATCTTGAGACGGAGAGTGGGGAGGTTCATCGCGAGAGGCGATCCTCTACCCCATTGCTGGTGGGGATGTGGAGAATAAAATAATGAGCCCCTTCACAATAACGATCGAAGTCCGGTGGTGTCCAGAAATGTCAAAAGAGCTTTGAGCGCAGATCGTTGCTGGGCTGGATTAGGCCAGGGACCAAGCAATTTGGATAGGGAGAAAGGGCGAGAGTCCAGCTGACTAAGAGACTCGGAGGGTGCGGTTCGGGAAGGTTGGTAGTGGGGGCAATGAAGAAGAATGTGCTCCAGGTCCTTAAGAGCACCACAGTGGCAGCAGGTGGGAGAGTCAACTTGTCTCTAGCGGTAACGCCACTGAGCTGTAAAGGCCACGTCGAGTCGCAGTCGGTGGATTGATGCAGCATCTTGACGAGAGGTGTTTCGTGGCACGTGGAAAGCAAGCGTTGGATCTACTCTGCTCAACATAGATGGGGGGAGAATGTCAGTTGTCCATTGGCGGGAAGCCAGGGGTGTCACGAGGCGTCGCAGAATGGAAAGGCGGTCTCCCCTCAGCAGAACAATACTGGTCCGTTTCCGATACCAGAGTGCTGCTTCTGCGGCGCTGTCAGCCTGATCGTTCCCCACGACAACACAATGGGCTGGAAACCACTGGAGAACTAGCCTGTCGCCTGCTGCGTAGACAGTGTGGTAAGCCATTAACACATCTGTGACTAGGGGTGCGGATGGGCCTCGTATGCCGGAATTTTCAATAGCTTGAAGTGCAGATTTGGAGTCTGTGATGACTGCCCATTCCCGCGGGGTAAAATCAGCGATGTGTTGTAGAGAGAAAAGGATGGCATAGAGTTCCGCAGCTGTGGAGGAGGTTGAATGTGAAAGGCGCCGTCCTCGCACCACGCCTTCGGATGGTATGACGAATGCTGAGGCGGACTTGTTGTTTCGGGATGCGCCATCTGTATATGCTGCCGTAAACGTAGAAAACTTCTCGTGTACCAGAGCATGAAAATGGGCTCGGAGGACTTGAGGGGGACCTGATCTCTTCTTTCCAGAAGGTTTGGAAGTCTTACGAAAGTTGGCGGTACAGGCAGAGACCAGGGGGCTTCCGGCGGTATAATGTCCTTAGCTATGAAGCCAGTGAGAGTCGGGCGTGTCCCCTGCGCTACTCGATAGAAGTCGCTTGCAGGGCGGTATCGAATTTTCCTGAGGAGCGGGTGACGGGCAATGTGAGCACGCAAACGTAGGAAGTGCCGAGCCGTTTCACGTTAGAACCTCAACCGGGAGTTCACCAGCTTCAGCCAGTACTTGCCGTGTTTCAGACATTCTTGGAACTCTGAGGCAGCGCCGAAGGCTTCGAGCAAACAGGGACCGAAGGGTATTTAATGATGTTGTTTATATCCTGTGCAGAATAGGAAGGCTGTAAAGCACAGTCGCCCTCACCAACGCCGCGTGAACTGCGAGCAGGGAACGCTGATCACAGCCCCATCCTGAGAAAGAAAGATGTTGAATTGCGGGGAGCCATCGCTGCACTTTAGTTTCAATGTGTTTAATGTGGCGAGCCCAGCGCAAGTCCGAGTCGATTACCTCGCCAAGGAAGCGGTGGAAGCGTACCGGCTCAAGCTTCTTGGCACCAACCCAAAGAGGGAAAGTGGTCATAGCTTTGCGCGTGAAAGGGAGCTCGACGCACTTTTCGGGTGAGAGGTCCATAGGTGCGTGAGGTACGTATGTACATTATTTAAAGCGAGCTGCAGGCGGCGCTGTATGGCTGGGCGTGATTTTCCTACTGTGCAAAGGGCGACGTCATCTGCATACACGGAAAACGACACTTTGCGAGGAATTACTGATTGTAGGCCGGCCATCAACACATTAAAGAATGTCGGACTGAGAATACTTCCTTGGGGGACTCCTTGAGGAACAGGATGCTGATGGCTTTGGCCTTGGGACGTACGGACAGCGACAGTTCGGTCCCTAAGGAAGTCTTGGAGCCAGATGAAGAGCCGACCGGATACCCCAAACGATCGCAAGGCGTGCAGCACACAAATGTGCGGGACGGTATCATATGCGCGCTTGATGTCGAGGAAGACCGATAGGACGATCCGCCGATGGGCACGAGCATGTTGGACTGTAGAGACAGGTCGAGAATGGGATCCATGGAGCTTCGGTGGCGACGAAATCCAGCCATTTCGTGAGGGAACGCACGTTGTTGTTCGAGCCACCAGTCGGGGCGATGCAAAACCATTCTCTCCATCAGTTTTCCCATACAGCTTGTCAGACTCACAGGGCGAAAGGAGGATAGGGCATTTGGGGGCTTGCCTGGTTTCAAAATGGGAACAACCAATGCCTCCTTCCAGGTAGGTGATAAGGATCCTTGTTGCCAAGACGTATTATACACATGAAGGAGAGCTTGGAGTGACCCCCCGTCAAGGTTTCGCAGTGCGGCATAGGTGATTTTATCGGGTCCCGGGGACGAGCCGGCGTTCACAAGCTTCGACGCTGCCTTTAGCTCGATTAGTGTGAAGTCGCTGTCCATAACTTCCGGTGGACGGGGCCAGTCTTGGTGAAGTTCAGCCGTCAAACTGTGGACAAAACTGCGGTGTAGCGGTGTCGTCGAGGCAGCCGCCGGTCTCGTTAGTACCACACAGAAGTCCGTCGCTAGCGTGTTTTCGTCTACATCCTTAACGATAGCCAAGGCCGCGAGAGGATTCTTTTGAGGGGGCGCCTCCTTCAGAGATCGGATTGTCCGCCAGATCTTCGTGGCCGGGTCAAACGGTGAAAGATGGTGACAAAACTTACGCCAACGCTTCCTGTCCTCTTTCTTAAGTTCTCATGTTACTTTAGCCTTCATCCGGCGGTATTCCACAATATCCGTAAGTTGCCCTGTCCGACGAGCCGTTCTTTCTGCTCGGCGACGTAATGCCCTAAGGTGGTTAATTGCTGGAGAATGACCGACATGTCCTGTTACCCTTTTAGACATAACCACCGCGTCCTGAATACCGGGGCTAATTGCTTGCGAGAGAGTCTCTGGGGACATACCGGTGTGCACAGATGTTCTGAGGCCCTCACGAAAAAGTCTCCAGTTTGTTAAAGAAATCAGTCCAGTAGTTGCTGAGAGGGGCAGTCTGTCGTGCGAAATATATAGAGGAAAATGATCGCTACCTCTAGTGTCGACGTCCGTAGCGCACGACAAGTGGCGAATTATGTCGGTAGAGCACCACGAGAGGTCCAATACATCGAGTGACGTTGGGGATCGCATGTAAGTTGGCCCTGGATTGTTCAGCAGGCACATGTTATTATTCTCCATTGTCTGCAACAACCTGCTTCCCGTACCGTCCGTCCTTCGGCTTCCCCAGGCCGAGTGATGGGCATTGAACTCACCCAGCACGAGCGCCGGGGCTTCCAGAGAACCAAGTAAGCGTTCGAGGTCACTCCACGGGACCTGTACCGCGGGACCGACCGTTAACAGCATAGGGCCAAGGCGGATCCTGCAGGTGACATAATCATAAGAGCGATGACAAACTGACCCGATGGGCGCACCAACGAGGTCATTACGAACGTATAGCGCTGTTCTGCTCTCAGAGGATTGATGAGATCGATAGATTGTGTATCCATTAACGGCGATGTGTAGAATCCATGCCGTGTTCGCATACAGCTATGAAAGGGAACTTGTAATTTAAAATCAGGGAGCTTGTTACGCAGGCTTCGAGGATTTCGCTGCATCGCCATGGCCTTTCTATACAATGCCGTCATGCTGATGCAAAGATAATGCCTCCAGTGCCAGAAGCGCTTGGACCTCGGGCAGTTGCGACGCACCAGGAAAAGCAGAGACAATTGCCTTAAGGGTAGCCAGTACCGCTGAGAGGAGTCCCAGAGAGGGCACATCTTCAGGGGCTGATGAGGGTAACTGTCTCCTCGTGCCTGCTGGTTCCGTCACACTGACATAAGTGTGTGTAATCTGCCTTGATGGACGAGGAGGCGGTGGGTGGCTGCTTGTGATGGGCTTAGCCGCGATTGTGTTCAGCGACCCTCGTTCACCTCGTGCAGATCGAGGGGGTAGTGCAGGAAATTATTGTGCATTTGTACCAGACGGGAGTGTGGCACTACCACCCCTAATAGAAGCGTCAGACAGAAGTCGTAGTGTCCGGTCTTGGTGCCTTTTGGTGGCGGCGGTCTTTCTACTCCACACTCAGATACCAGCATTTCTGCACAAATACCTAGAACTGCATACAGCTTACTCCATCAACATATCCAGGAAAGCGAATACTGACACTCAACAACATATAACAAAAAACAAACAAATTCTATTCTCATGAACTCTCCTCTGCCGAGCGGCTTTCTCCTGCTCTACCTGGATGCTGACTGTTTCCCCTCATCTACATTCTGAGTAAAAGCAGTGAAAGGAGAAAAGAACCGCGAAAAATTACACGCATTTGTGCTCCAATAGCTGTAACTGCAAGAAACCGTAGCGCACGCCAATAAACTGAGAAAAAGACACCCATTTCTGCCACCAGATAATTCTTGCATAATGCCACATACACAGCCGCATTACCCTTGCGTAAAGAAAGCACAGGACAGGGATACACAAATTTCCTTAAGTGAGCAGGGAAAAGGCTTTAGTCGAACCGCTCAGGAATAATCGGAGAATCACCGCTTATCGCAACGAAACTCGACGGCTAGCATAACATGACACCAACAAGATACTAGCAACGGGTAAAACTGCAACAAGAAACACGCTGCTAAACAAGTCCAGACATGCCATGATGCCGTCACAAATCAGGAAAAAAGCACACGCACGCACGCACAGAGCACAACGCATTAAACACATGGAGCGCTCAGGAATAATTGTAGCGTTACCGCACATCGCTACGAAGCTCAACGGCTAACACAAGACGACAACAACAAGATATTAGCGGAGGGTAAAAATTGTGGCAAGAAAGACGCTACTGAACAAGTCTAGACATGCGACATCGAAAGCGAAAACACTGGTGATCGGGGAAAAGGCCTAAGCCTGCGGCGGATCATCATAGAGCATACACAAGTTCATTTTTCTATTTCGCGTAAACTAAACGCGGTCTGCTTGGAAAACGACGCACAAATTTTCTCAGGGAGCAGAGAAATATAGAAATTTCTACTCCGTGCTCTGATACCAGCATTTCCGCTCAAACACCTGCAAGATTAAGCACTGCTTACTTCGATCAAGATATCGAACACCCAAAAAAAAAAATCAAACAAACAAACAACCCCACTTCCACTTATAGAACACTATTCAGCTTTTACCAGGAGGCTTTCTTCTGCGTAAAAGTGGAGAAAATAAGAAAGGAGCAGCGAAAAATTACACGCACTTTTGCTCGCATAGCGATAAGAGAATAAAATAAAATAACGAGGCACACGCTAATAAACTGTGACAAAGACACCCATTTCTGCTATCAGATAATTATTGCATAATGCTAAATACTCAATTGCATTGTCCCTGCGTGAAGAAAGCACAGGAAAAGGACACACAATTTATCTTAAGCGAGCAGGGAAAGTCACTTCTACTCGGACAGCTTAATACCATAAAGTCTGAATTTTTGCAAAGAAAACAAAGCTTGAACAGCGCCACGAACGTGACAGATACATACTAACAAACAAACAACAGCAGGACCAACGTCGGGCACTCATAAAATACCCTCTCCAAAACAAAGACCTCACCAGGTTCGCGAGGCAATTCCATTAAAAACGCTCGTCCAATCCAACAGATAGCAATGCAAACGCGACTACCCTTATTTTTTAAACCACTATTTCACGCCATAGTACATAAATGTATCACTCGTGTCACACGAAAAGGCAAACACTTACTTGTCAAGTGGGGTCCCAGCTCGCACGCGCGCACACAGACACACACACACACACACAGTCACATTTTCACACTCACAAACACAAAGTCTATTCATAGCCACATAAATCCATATTATTCCTCAGGTCAATAATTATCCAACCAGCGTCAAAAGATGGCTCACAGATGTATGCGCACGCAAAGGTTCCGTGGTTGGTTCCGGATGTAATAGGATATCACCGGTCGACCGTCGCAAAGCAAAAAAGAATGGAATGCATGTTCGCTATACATCCGAAGAAAGCGGTGCCGTGCTTCTACGTAGCGATCATTGTACACGAGTGAATTCACCTTCGTTTTTACTTTTATTTCCTTGCACCCATATATTTTGCAAGAATACTATAGAGCAGAACGGGCAAATGTGAACATCATTCGCTACACACTGTAGCTCTCATCATTTTTAAACCAAACCACTTAACATGTGTTCATAGGTCTTCACTAAATAGGTGAGCCGATAATGACTCAAAATGAAATCAAATGAAATCAAATAATAATTCCAGCATCGCTGGCTGCTGGCTTGGGTACCCTGCTTGGGTCTGCTGGCGCTGGAATAAAAGATTTATCGCGAGGGTACTACAATGGTGAGCTCTGCTGCTGTTTAAGTGATAAAACAGTGCGCCCGAACCGTGCCCCACGCGAGCCGCGCGCGGACCCGTTCTCGCGGTTTGGACACGCGACGCGCGCGATTCCCCGTGCGAGCGCAACGCGGGCCTCGCGGTTTGGACGCGCGCGATCCGTTTCCCCGAGCAGGCGCACTGTTTTATCACTTAAACAGCAGCAGAGCTCACCATTGTAGTACCCTCGCGATAAATCTTTTATTCCAGCGCCAGCAGACCCAAGCAGGGTACCCAAGCCAGCAGCCAGCGATGCTGGAATTATTATTTGATTTCATTTGATTTCATTTTGAGTCATTATCGGCTCACCTATTTAGTGAAGACCTGCTTTTACTCAGAAGGTAGATGAGGGGAAACAGTCAGCATCCAGGTAGAGCAGGAGAAAGCCGCTCGGCAGAGGAGAGTTCATGAGAATGGAATTTGTTTGTTTTTTGTTATATGTTGTTGAGTGTCAGTATTCGCTTTCCTGGATATGTTGATGGAGTAAGCTGTATGCAGTTCTAGGTATTTGTGCAGAAATGCTGGTATCTGAGCGTGGAGTAGAAATTCCAATAAAGCACCTCTCCTTGCTCCTTGATTCCTGAGCTGCTGTGTGCGCGCGCGTGCTTTTTTTTCCTGGTTTGCGACGTCATCATGGCATGTTGGGGCTTGTTTAGCAGTGTTGCAATTTTACCCGCCGCTATTTCTTATTGTTGTTATCTTGTGTGAGCCGCGTAGCGATGACCTGTGACTCTGCTATTATTCCTGAGCGTTCCGTCTTAAGCCTTTTTCCTTCTCGCTTAAAGGAATTTGTGTGCCCTTGTCCTGTGCTTGCTTTACGCAAGGGCAATGCGTCTGTGTATGTGGCACTATCAGATACCAGACATGAGTGTCTTTTTCTTAGTTTATTAGCATATGCTTCAGGTATTTTAAGTCAAGCACAAGTGCGCGCAATTTTTCGCTGCTGTCTTCCTCAAATCACCGATTTTACGCAGAAGAAAGTCGCATGGTGCAGCTGAGAAGAGGTTTCTTTGATCGTTTGTTAGATGTTGTTAGGAGCTCGGTATGTTGAGGAAGTCAGCTGTTAAAGGTATCCGTGAAGAAATGCTTGCATCTGAGCGCAGGATAGGAATTCCTGAAGCACGGCACCCTCAGTGTAAATTAATTATTCTGGATGTGAGTCTGCTTCACTGCATGACAAGGCTGAAATGGGAAGAGAGAAAAAATTGGAGCGCTTCATTAATAGCGATCCAAGTAATAGGGCAATTATAGTTTCCATAGAAAGTAGAATTTTAATGAGCTCCAAATTTATAGTTTTGTAGTAGTTTTTCTAAACTGCAATGCAAGGTAGAAAATCATCAATATGGTAGGAATGCCATCATGTTCCCGTAAAGGCGTTCTCTCTTGTGCTTTGGCGTGCGCGGATGGAACTGTGCTCCCCGGCTTTCCCGCCTTTTTGCTCGCAATGCGCGAATGGAACTTTGCCCCCCGGCTTCCGCGCCTTTTTGCTCGCAGGTGTAGCCTCAGACAACGAATGTATGAGCATAGAAAGGGTCATGTATTACATAAGCCTGGAGGTGATGTGGAGTGGACTCACTTATTATTTTAAAGAGCAGTGGCAGTTTACTGTAATTCTAATGACCGTGATGAGCCTTTGGGGTGAAAATCGTTAATATGCAGGGTGCTTTTTCGTTGAATTTCAATGAGAGAATGAATGTCATTAAGAGTAGAACAAAGGAAATAATCTTGCGATTCAATAAATAATAGGAGTCTTTGCCGCTGTCTTCTTCTTCAGACAGGATGTGATGACGTCACGCAGTCTGTAGCAATGCATTGACCGTTACTGGAAAAAAGTGTAGCAATAGAAAAATGGTGTGTATTGTCCTGGACGGATTTATGATGAGCACTGTTTTTGAATAAGAGGAGTGCGTGTGCTTAGAAACAGTTTGATACTGGTTTTCTTCTTTGTTTCTTTTCGCTTTTTTCCCCCTTGTTGTCTGACAAACATGCGCTGACATGCCTGGGCCTGTTCTGACATGGTTTCCTTCTACATGTAGTTTTTTTTTCTTTTTGCACAAGGAATATTCTTGAAGATAGTGCTGCCTTGAATGGGAGTAGAGCTATTCTTAATAATTTTGCGATTCATTTAGTTCAGAGAGTAACCGCGAGGGGGACAGGTGTGTGACTTTATTCAGGAGGAACAAAGCGTCATTATTCACTTAGCTGCATGGCTCTCGGCTGGGATGGAGATGTCGTGCTGAACCATTATTTTTTTCCCTGAACAGTAAGACTTTGGGAATGAAATGCTACAATCCCCTCTTATCTATGGTGTTTTTCTGCAATAGTTCCCTATGCAATCATTATAGTAGAATAAAGGAAATAATCTACGGATAGTGATTCAATAAGTAAAAGGTCCCCTGTCTAGAGCGTAAGCGTCCTTGAGCCACGCACCTGCATGATGACGTCATACCGCAACACTATTGTTTCAGGTTGACCTTGTCTAGAGGAGCATTAGTGGAAAAAAACAGGGCAGCCCTGAGACAATAGGATGACGTCACGACCAATGACAACGGCCTGCAGGGGGCGCAAGGATTCACTTCTCTCTTGGACACTGACGGGTGTGGGCACGCTAATTCTGCTCCTGGCAATTGTGTTGGCCGTCAGTGGAAGAGCTTAGTTTCGCTGGGGTTCTGTCTGCCCCTGATGGGGTGCGGATGTGTGGTTCGTCACTGGTGAATGGTGTTCGACCATGCAGATGGATTTTGTGATGAGCGGATTTACAATGAGGGAATGCTGTGAACGTGAAAAATGATGGTGAGTGTCTTTTTCACTCTGTTCAAGTGTCTCTTTGTTTTCCTCTGTTGCCCAGCAGTCGTGCGATTTGTCCTGACGTGTTCTGACATGCCCCGATATGCATGCTTACCTTTGTTGACGCTTTGTATTTTTTCTTTTTTGACAAGGAACATTGTTGTCTTGACGATAGTGCTGCCCTGAATGGGAATAGTGCTTTCTTAATAATTTCCCGATTAAATTAGTTCAGAAATCAACCGCAAGAGGGATAGATGCATGACTTTATAGAGGAGAAAACGCATTACGACTCAGTTCCGTGCCTGGCTGTCGGACGGAGTAGACGCATCGTTCTGCGCTCCTTGTTACCCGTACTGTGTGTTGATTTGTTGAGTGCCTAGTCCTCTTATTAGCCGTTGGTGGAGTTACGTGTTAGGATATTTTGTTCTTTTGCAAGTCTCATTTAGTAAGACTTTGGAATTCCTACGATCAGCTTTCATGCATGGTGCTCTTCTGCAATAGTTTCCTATTCAATCGTTATAGAAGAATAAAGGAAATAATCTTGGGATAGTGATTCAATAAATAATAGGTCCCCTGTCTAGAGCGCACGCGTCCTTGAGCCACGCAGGTGCATGATGACGTCATGCAATGGATTCATTGTAGATTGACCTTGTCCAAAGGAGCATTAGTGGAAAAAAACAGTGTAGCCCTGAGACAATAGGATGACGTCACGACCAGTGAGAACGGCCAGCAGGGGGCGCAGGAATGCTCTTGTCTCTTAGCCTCTCGGAGGTGGTCGCCCCAGAGGGCGCGCGTGCGTAGCGGTCGCGGAGCGGCGTACCAGTCAGTTTCTCGCTGGCTGTCGCGGAAAGCAGTCGCATCGGTCTGCGCTCCTGCTGTGGTGAGCTGATTTGTTGTGTAACTAATGCTTTCGCCAACTTTCTTCCCGCTTTGTTTGCGATTTTCGTGCCCGTGCACGTCGGGTGCTGGTTGCTGTTGTCCGGGCATCCCCGCCATTTTCTATCTTCTTCTGCCTTGGGAACGGGAGTAGCGCTGGCGTGATTCTTAATAATTCTGTTGTGAGATTAGTTGAGAAAGTAACCGCTAGGGGGTGCAGCTGCGGAGCTTTCTACAGGAGAAAAAAACCATTACGAGTCAGTTCTCTGCCTGGTTGTCGGATAGAGCAGTCGCATCGTTCTGCGCTCCTGTTGTGGTGGGATCATTTGTTGTGTAACTAGTTCTATTTTCTTGTTAGCTATTGATGGTTTCCATATTTACTCTTGCTTTCCCAGCCTCTGTATTACAAGTGTTTTTCTCCTTGCATGTCCAGAGCTCTCCTAACTTGCCCAGACATGCCATGATGACGTCACAGCTGACGTCTCAGGATGTCCGGAACTGGTGGTCATAGCTGTGATGCTTTGCAACCTGCCTCTGTGCTCCGTCGCCCAGCGACGGTCAGCGGCCGTTCCGGACCGCTTTCTTCAAGATGGCGTCGTTGATCTTCAACTAAACTCCTTCTCTCCACTGTATCTCTATCTTTCTATTTTATTTTCAACCTATTTTTTATTTTTTATCAGCTCAACTAGCCCACAACTCACACAGTGGTCTGGACACGTCTTAGATGCTCCCCAATTAGTGTAATGACCCACTGAATGATCCTAATTACTGTGGGGTGTCCCAAATTGCTCTAATTGCTCATTAATGGCGTCCAGGCCACTGTGTGAGTTGTGGGCCAGTTGAGCTGATAATATGCTACTCACGCTTGCACTTTACTTTGTGATGAATTTAGTTTTCGTTCTTGAAATCAATTATAGGTCGCGATCTGCATTGGTATTGTATTTCCTGCCTGACTAGAATACTAAGTGCTTAACGTTTTGAGCTCAAAGCCCTTCAGAACATTAACACTGTCTTTTTTGTGCATTACAGATTCGCAATGAGTCCAAACAAATTATAAATGTGGATGCTGACACACCAATACCGAAATTTATCAAAGTATCTGGACACGAGACTTTAAATATGGCATACAAAGGGAGATCTTGCTGAGCAGAAGTAAACTGACTGAATATGGACAGACTCGAACAGGACAGGCAGTACGAGTTTTGGCACATATAAGTGTTAGTTGTCAGATCACTTAATATATTTTATTTCACAGTTGCAAAAGTTGTTTCAGTCACGAATTTTGGAATAATTTCATTTAAATCTGATCTTTCACCAGTTATGGTGGGTACTGGTATTAATATCCTCCCAAATAGATGTTCTTAATTAGAACAGTTTCATCACTGTGCTTAACAGGGTTTTTGAAGCAAAGAAGTATCGTATCAATATTTGTATGTATTTTTGTATGTATATTTGTATACTATGAATATGGGAGGTGATGTGGTCGATTATTCACTACTATTTTCCATGTAAAGTATTTATGTGAACTGTGAAATTTGTAAACTAAAAAAAGCCTTTTATTAAACACATGAAATGGAAGTTACCCAGCTAGCTTAGGCACGTTTGCCAATTTTCATTTTCGAAACTTGCTTTCTTTTGAAAGATGAAAGATATGAAAGTCAGCTTTCTTTTCTCAGGAGCATATGTCTTTCATGTTGCTTATTCGATTGCGATGCAGTGATTTTTTTAAATATTTCGACTCAATTGAAATAGTTTGTAATATAGTACTTTTAGTTTCCAGACTATTTATTGTGAGTGTTCTGAAGTGGCTGTCCGCGCTTGCGAAGGAGAATTAGCTCTTTTGGCTCATGGAACTGGAGTGAATCTGATTCAATTGCTCACATCGCATGTCATGGTTTAGTATGTGTTTTAGTCTAATCCCCTTCCAGTGATATCCTACGTCTTAGGGACATGTGCCATGTTGCTCTGAGAAATAAATTCTTCCTATCCTGTGCATTGCAAACAACAATTGCTTGTCGTACAAAAAACTTCGCGCCATGTAGTTCCAGAAAAAGGCATGTGCGAGAAATATTTCATTTTAAATGATGAGTCTATTTTGTGGTTCTAGTAGTCCTAAGTAAAAACTATTGTGCTACATCTTTTACCAGTCACATGTTCTCCTGCATGCATTGCAAGAGTACGGTATAACTGACAAACACTATTTAAATCGAGAGTCAGAAGTGTAGCATAGTTTGAGACAAGTTTATGATTCTTGTTGTCCTTAGTATCTATTGTAGAATTTGTGTACCATCTAAATAAACAAAGGTACCACTTATTCAGTGTGTCAATTCTTCAACTTCCATTTGCGTATGTCTTTGTTGACTCCTCCACTTTGTACATGCCGTTCGATCATCAATCTCCGATTTTGCACTGTGTTTACTGCCACGTGAAGGGCTATTCCAAAGCACTGCAAATCCCCCTCAAGGTGTAGTGACACTGGCTTCATGGGAGTTACTCTGCTCCTGTGTTATGTGTTATGATACTCCTCTCTAGGTGTTGTGATACTCCTTCCATAAGCGTTACTAGACTCCTCTCAAGGTCTACTGGCAATCATAATAAGAGAGTGAGGAGACTCCCTAACGAAAGTATCTCTACACTCTAGTATCTCTATGGGGGGAGTGCTGGTACCCCCTTTAAGGAGGAGAGTAACGGTACACTCCTAAGGGAGTGGTATATGTGGCAAGGGTGTACTCCCTGAAAAAGGAGTTAGAGTACACCCTTTTTTTTAAGAGTGTGGGCTTCGCGACGGAAGTCACTTTCAGGACGGTATCGCATTTTCCTGAGGAGTACGTGATGGGGAATGTGCGCACGCAAACGTAGAACTGTCGAGCCGATTCGCGATCACGGAGGACCTCCTCCGGGAGTTCACCAGCTTCTGCCAGGACATGCTGTGTTTCAGGCATTATTGGAGCTCCAGGACAGCGACGAGGGCAGCGAGGGTTGTGCAAATCCTGTGGCAGATTGGCTGTAAAGCACAGTGGCCCTCACCAAAACAGCGTGAACGGCTAGGAGGGAGCGCTGATCACGGCCCCATCTTAAGCCAGAAAGATGTTGAATTGCAGGAAGACATCGCTGCACTTTGGTTTCAAGGTGCTTACTGTGGTGAGCCCAGTGTAGTGTGCCTTCGCATCACCGTCGTCAAGCCGATAAATTCCCCGCGCGCTTCAATAAACCATCATTCTCATCCTGTCCTTCCGTGTAGCAGGTCCTTTTTTCTGTCTGTTGGCCTTGCGTTGGCCACAATTGGGCACAGGTCCGGGTCCATGACCACACCAAGGAAGTCCATCCTTCAACCTCCTCTATCCTCCATCCGTCCGTCCTTCCTTTGTGTTTTGCGTTTTCTTTTTTTTTTTTTTTTTTTGCTATAGTCGTGACGACGCCCACTTCTGTGTGGCCAACAACGGCGAGCCTATCCTGCCATCACCCCCCCCCCCCCAAGGAAGTGATGGAAACGTACAGGCTCGAGCTTTTTGTAGCAACCCAAAGGGGAAGTTCCTCATAGCCTTGCGGGTGAAACTGAGCTCGACGCACTTTTCGGGCGAAGAGGTACAAGTCGCGAGAGGTACACATGGACATTATTTAAGGCTAGCTCCAAACGGCGCTGAATTGCTGGTCGTGACTTGCCTACTGTCCAAAGGGCAACGTCATCGGCATACACAGAGAATGCTACATTGCGAGGAATTATCGGTTTTAGACCTGCCATTGCCACATTAAAGAGTGTAGGACTCAGAAAGCTTCCTTGAGGAACGCCTTGATAAACAGTATGCTTAGAGCTTTCGCCATGGGACGTGCGGGCAGCGACAGTCCGGTTCGTGATGAAATCGTGGAGCCAGCTGAAAAGCCAACCAGATACTCCAAAAAAGCGCAAGGCGTGCGGCACATAAATGTGCGAGACGGTATCATAGGCGCGCTTGACGTCGAGGAGAACTGATGCAACGATCCGCCGATGTGCACGAGCATATTGGACTGTAGAAATGAGGTCGAGAACTGGATCAATGGAGCTTCGGCGACGACGAAGGGCTGCTATTTCGTGAGGGAACACACGTTGTTTTTCGAGCCACCAGTCCAGACGCTGCAAAACCATTCTCTTCATCAGTTTCGCGACACAGTTTGTCAGCCTCACAGGGCGAAAAGAGGACAGGGCCTTTGGGGGTTTGCCTTGTTTCGGGACGGGAACAACTAACGCCTCCTTCGATGTAGATGCTACGGATCCCTGTCGCCAAGACATATTAAAAACATGAAAGAGAGGTTTGAGTGACCGGCCGTCAACGTTTCGCAGTGCGGCATAAGTGATGCTACCTGGTCCCGGGGATGAGCCCACACTCACAAGTTTCAACGCTGTCTTTAGCTCAATTAGAGTGAAGTCACGATCCATAACCTCCGGTGCACGAGGCCAGTCTTTGTAGATTTCGGCCGTCAAGCTCTGGACAAAACTGCTCTGTACCGCAGTCGTCGAGGCAGCGGGCGGTGTCGTTACTACGACAGAGAAACCTGTCGCTAGCATGTTTTCGTCTACACCCTTAACGATAGCCAATGCCGCGAGAGGATTGTTTTGTGGGGGCGCATACTTCAGAGGTTGAATTGTCCTCCAGATCTCTGTGGTCGGGTCAAACGGTGAAAGGTGTTGACAATACTTACGCCGACGCTTCCGGTCCTCTTTTTTAAGTTATCGTGTTACTTTAGCTTTCACCCGGCGGTATATACAGTGACAGGAAGTTCCCCTGTTCGACGAGCCGTTCTTTTTACGAAGTATAAAATGAAAAAAATAGCCGGAGCCCTTTGGCTGCACGTATAGCATATGTTTGTAACTCAAGCGTCGCCATGCCAGTCCTGGACAGCTGTTTCGGCCTTGTTGGGCCTCATCAACAGGACGCAGGCAGGCAACGTTCGAGTGGATGGCGTCAGAAGGTCACGTAACACGTGATTCGTCCCGTCAGGGTGAGATAACTCACTCACTGAAAGCCCAGTGCAAAGCCAGTGAAGTATAAAATGAAAAAAATAGCCGGAGCCCTTTGGCTGCACGTATAGCATATGTTTGTAACTCAAGCGTCGCCATGCCAGTCCTGGACAGCTGTTTCCGCCTTGTTGGGCCTCATCAACAGGACGCAGGCAGGCAACGTTCGAGTGGATGGCGTCAGAAGGTCACGTAACACGTGATTCCTCCCGTCAGGGTGAGATAACTCACTCACTGAAAGCCCAGTGCAAAGCCAATGAAGTATAAAATGAAAAAAAAAAAAAATAGCCGGAGCCCTTTGGCTGCACGTATAGCATATGTTTGTAACTCAAGCGTCGCCATGCCAGTCCTGGACAGCTGTTTCGGCCTTGTTGGGCCTCATCAACAGGACGCAGGCAGGCAACGTTCGAGTGGATGGCGTCAGAAGGTCACGTAACACGTGATTCCTCCCGTCAGGGTGAGATAACTCACTCACTGAAAGCCCAGTGCAAAGCCAGTGAAGTATAAAATGAAAAAAATAGCCGGAGCCCTTTGGCTGCACGTATAGCATATGTTTGTAACTCAAGCGTCGCCATGCCAGTCCTGGACAGCTGTTTCGGCCTTGTTGGGCCTCATCAACAGGACGCAGGCAGGCAACGTTCGAGTGGATGGCGTCAGAAGGTCACGTAACACGTGATTCCTCCCGTCAGGGTGAGATAACTCACTCACTGAAAGCCCAGTGCAAAGCCAGTGAAGTATAAAATGAAAAAAAATAGCCGGAGCCCTTTGGCTGCACGTATAGCATATGTTTGTAACTCAAGCGTCGCCATGCCAGTCCTGGACAGCTGTTTCGGCCTTGTTGGGCCTCATCAACAGGACGCAGGCAGGCAACGTTCGAGTGGATGGCGTCAGAAGGTCACGTAACACGTGATTCCTCCCGTCAGGGTGAGATAACTCACTCACTGAAAGCCCAGTGCAAAGCCAGTGAAGTATAAAATGAAAAAAATAGCCGGAGCCCTTTGGCTGCACGTATAGCATATGTTTGTAACTCAAGCGTCGCCATGCCAGTCCTGGACACTGTTTCGGCCTTGTTGGGCCTCATCAACAGGACGCAGGCAGGCAACGTTCGAGTGGATGGCGTCAGAAGGTCACGTAACACGTGATTCCTCCCGTCAGGGTGAGATAACTCACTCACTGAAAGCCCAGTGCAAAGCCAGTGAAGTATAAAATGAAAAAAATAGCCGGAGCCCTTTGGCTGCACGTATAGCATATGTTTGTAACTCAAGCGTCGCCATGCCAGTCCTGGACAGCTGTTTCGGCCTTGTTGGGCCTCATCAACAGGACGCAGGCAGGCAACGTTCGAGTGGATGGCGTCAGAAGGTCACGTAACACGTGATTCCTCCCGTCAGGGTGAGATAACTCACTCACTGAAAGCCCAGTGCAAAGCCAGTGAAGTATAAAATGAAAAAAAATAGCCGGAGCCCTTTGGCTGCACGTATAGCATATGTTTGTAACTCAAGCGTCGCCATGCCAGTCCTGGACAGCTGTTTCGGCCTTGTTGGGCCTCATCAACAGGACGCAGGCAGGCAACGTTCGAGTGGATGGCGTCAGAAGGTCACGTAACACGTGATTCCTCCCGTCAGGGTGAGATAACTCACTCACTGAAAGCCCAGTGCAAAGCCAGTGAAGTATAAAATGAAAAAAATAGCCGGAGCCCTTTGGCTGCACGTATAGCATATGTTTGTAACTCAAGCGTCGCCATGCCAGTCCTGGACACTGTTTCGGCCTTGTTGGGCCTCATCAACAGGACGCAGGCAGGCAACGTTCGAGTGGATGGCGTCAGAAGGTCACGTAACACGTGATTCCTCCCGTCAGGGTGAGATAACTCACTCACTGAAAGCCCAGTGCAAAGCCAGTGAAGTATAAAATGAAAAAAAATAGCCGGAGCCCTTTGGCTGCACGTATAGCATATGTTTGTAACTCAAGCGTCGCCATGCCAGTCCTGGACACTGTTTCGGCCTTGTTGGGCCTCATCAACAGGACGCAGGCAGGCAACGTTCGAGTGGATGGCGTCAGAAGGTCACGTAACACGTGATTCCTCCCGTCAGGGTGAGATAACTCACTCACTGAAAGCCCAGTGCAAAGCCAGTGAAGTATAAAATGAAAAAAATAGCCGGAGCCCTTTGGCTGCACGTATAGCATATGTTTGTAACTCAAGCGTCGCCATGCCAGTCCTGGACAGCTGTTTCGGCCTTGTTGGGCCTCATCAACAGGACGCAGGCAGGCAACGTTCGAGTGGATGGCTTTCAGTGAGTGAGTTATCTCACCCTGACGGGAGGAATCACGTGTTACGTGACCTTCTGACGCCATCCACTCGAACATTGCCTGCCTGCGTCCTGTTGATGAGGCCCAACAAGGCCGAAACAGCTGTCCAGGACTGGCATGGCGACGCTTGAGTTACAAACATATGCTATACGTGCAGCCAAAGGGCTCCGGCTATTTTTTTCATTTTATACTTCACTGGCTTTGCACTGGGCTTTCAGTGAGTGAGTTATCTCACCCTGACGGGAGGAATCACGTGTTACGTGACCTTCTGACGCCATCCACTCGAACGTTGCCTGCCCGCGTCCTGTTGATGAGACCCAACAAGGCCGAAACAGCTGTCCAGGACTGGCATGGCGACGCTTGAGTTACAAACATATGCTATACGTGCAGCCAAAGGGCTCCGGCTATTTTTTTCATTTTATACTTCACTGGCTTTGCACTGGGCTTTCAGTGAGTGAGTTATCTCACCCTGACGGGAGGAATCACGTGTTACGTGACCTTCTGACGCCATCCACTCGAACGTTGCCTGCCTGCGTCCTGTTGATGAGGCCCAACAAGGCCGAAACAGCTGTCCAGGACTGGCATGGCGACGCTTGAGTTACAAACATATGCTATACGTGCAGCCAAAGGGCTCCGGCTATTTTTTTCATTTTATACTTCACTGGCTTTGCACTGGGCTTTCAGTGAGTGAGTTATCTCACCCTGACGGGAGGAATCACGTGTTACGTGACCTTCTGACGCCATCCACTCGAACGTTGCCTGCCTGCGTCCTGTTGATGAGGCCCAACAAGGCCGAAACAGCTGTCCAGGACTGGCATGGCGACGCTTGAGTTACAAACATATGCTATACGTGCAGCCAAAGGGCTCCGGCTATTTTTTTCATTTTATACTTCACTGGCTTTGCACTGGGCTTTCAGTGAGTGAGTTATCTCACCCTGACGGGAGGAATCACGTGTTACGTGACCTTCTGACGCCATCCACTCGAACGTTGCCTGCCTGCGTCCTGTTGATGAGGCCCAACAAGGCCGAAACAGCTGTCCAGGACTGGCATGGCGACGCTTGAGTTACAAACATTTCTACGAAGTAATGCTCTAAGGTGATTAATTGCTGGTGAATGACCGACCTTTTAGATAGGACCACCGTGTCCTGAATGGCGCAACGAATGGCTTGCGGGAGGGCCTCTGGGGACATACCGGTGTGCACAAATGTCCGGAGGTCGGCACGAGAGTCTTCAGTTCGTGAAAGTAATTGGTCCGGTAGCGGGTGAGAGAGGCAGTCTGTCGTGCGAAATATATAGAGGAAAGTGGTCACTACCTCGGGTGTCGATATTGGAAGCGCACGACAAGTGGAAGGATCTAGTACATCGAGTGACATTAGTGATCACTCATAAGTTGGCTGCCGGTTGTTAAGTAGGCACGTCTGAACAGTCTCCATTGCTTCCAACAACCTCCTTCCCCGGCCGGCCGTCTTAGCCATATGATGAGCATTGCAGTCACCCAGCACGAGAGCTGGGGATTCCAGTGAATTGAATAAGCGTTCGAGGTCAGTCCACGGAACCTGTACCGCGGAACGTAGATAGATACTGACGACTGTTATCAGCATGTGCCCAAGGCGGATCTTGCAGTTCAAATAATCATAAGAGCGATGATAAACTGATCGTGGGTACAGCAGCGAGGTCATTACGAACGTATAACGCTGTTCTGCTCTGCTCTCAGAGGATTGGTGAGATCGATAGGTTCTATATCCATTGACACGGTGTGCAGTGTCCACGCCATGTTCGCACACAGCTGTGAAAGGGAACTTGTACTGTCAAACCAGGGAGCTTGTTGCGTAGGCCGCGATGATGCCGCTGAATCGCTATGGCCTTTCTATACAATTCCATGATGCTGATGTAAATATAATGCATCCAATGCCAGAAGCGCATGAACCTCGGGCAGTTGCGAAGTACCAGGAAATGCAGAGAAAATTGCTTGGGCTGCCGCGAGTGCCGCAGAGAAGAGTTTCAGAGAAGGCACACTTCGATGGTTGATGGTGGTAGGTGTCCTCTGGTGCCTGCTGGTTCTGTCACACTGGCGTAAGTGCGTGTGAATCTGCCTCGATGAACCAGGGTGCCTGTGGTGGCTGCTTCTAATGGGCTTTGCCGCGATGGTGTTCTGCAATCCTCGTTCAGCGAGTGCAGACCAAGGTGGGAGTGCAGTAAAGCCGTGTTCATTTGTACCAGACGTGACGGTGGCGCTACCACCCCTGGGAGAGTCAGATGGAAGTCGTAGTATCTTATCTGGGTGTGTTTTTTGTTTGGAGGGTCTCGACGGACATAAAGAGAACGATGCAGGGTGGCCGGATTTACAGCTAGTTAGTGTTAGTTACTTACATAGTTAGTTAGTGAACACATCACCACCGTCTTCTGTCATGGAATGCTGGACCTGCAGCCCTCCAGATATAACCCTTACGTCTTTCAGGTAGAGCACGACATCGTCATTTGAGTACTCTTTAGGTACAGCATAAACCCTGCCTATATTTCTGGCGTACGATTGAGGTATTGATTGCAACGCAGCGATTACCGCTTAACACTTAGCTGACACAAGGTTGCGGGCAGTCTTTTCAGACTGGACGGAGACGGAGAGAGAACTATCTCGGTGGAAACGGTAGTGCACAACCTTTTGTTTGGCTAGCAGGCATATCGCGCTAGTGACTGCATTCGGATTGACGTTCCAGAAGGGGTAGTCACTAGATGTTGGCCGAAACAGTACGGGGATACCACCGGCTCGGTTCTTCCTGTAGGTGACAGTGGTGAACTGGCCCTGGAGAAGTGTCAGATTTGGCGTCGTTCATCTCATCTGCCTGTTACCGAAGTGTCCATGGCGTTAGCGGGAACATTCACGTCTTGCGGATTGTTGGCCCCAGTAAACCAGTAATATCCCTTATCCCTACAAGGTCGTGAACGTCCTGAATATCTGGACATCCATGCGATATCTGTGGGATATCCCAAGAAAGCATTCGAGTTTGTTTTGCTTAGTAAATAACTGATGTCCCAGGGACATCTGTAGCATATTGCACTTTGGATGTTTGAAAAGCCTGCATCCTCGAGGTATATCCATGCAAGATCTAGTATATACCAGATTTTAGGCTCTGACTGAACCATTGAACATCAGTGGGATGTCGCCAGGACGTCGCCTGGAGATATACGGATAAATATGTGATGATGGACAGCAACTTTTTTTCTTGCGCTGACAGCAAGCAAAAACTTCTGTGAACCTTAACTAGATATGGGGGAACAAGTAAAACCGTTATATATCTCTATCGTTCGCGTGCTGCTGGCCATGCAACATATTTATCTGTGCATGACACTAGCCGAGCAACAGAATTCGATCACTTTTACAGCTCCACTCAGCAGTTCCTCACATTATAGAGAATAGCCTGAGTTAAAAACACAATATTAGACAGGAAGGAAAGTCAGAAACTTTATTGGTTATACCTTGAATCTGCACATACACGAATTAACTGCAAAGACGCACCCCCTCACCATTAGAGATGTGTTACGCCGCAATACTCTTATAATGAACGTACCCCTACAACTTGTATTTCAGTATATGCTCCAGTCACTTCGGCAACAGACGCTATTGTGGATGCTGTGCTCTCCCTCCGCGAACGCGGTGGGGTGGAGGGGGCGCACATTGGGGGACTTCTCTTATTTTTAGGATGAAAGCACCTTTAAACACGTTTACGTTCATTAATTAACATACTATATGTAGGCTACTTTCCGTCAATAAAACCGGGGAGTCGTCACTTCTGATGCATCAAGTAAAATAAGTGCACATTATATTGAATTTGAACAGTCAGAACAATAACGGTTCATAAACGTCCTACATTTGTCCCAATATCACGAGGTGACATCGCAGGGATATATCTGCGATGTCCAAACAGTGCCCATATCCTGGTCTCCTGTATGTCGCGTGGATATCTATGGGATACTCAGACTGCTCCCAGGGATATCCCATTGTCCAAGATGGGATATCCTACAGACGTCGTCAGGACGTCTGTTGTTTGTTGGGGCATCATCCGAGGAAGGGCTCTCCACCAGTTGTCGTTTGGCAAGGTTGCCGGGAACCTGTTGACCTGTAGGACGCGGCATGCAGACATCGGACCGCCCGTCCAGATTACGGCGGGATGTCCATGAAGCGCTAGATTATTCCTTTAAAAAACCGGTGACTCCAAATAGTCCTATGCCTATAAATTTTGAATATATTCCGCAGCAACGGAAAAGAGAGACCTTACCCTTCGGCTTCTTCTTCCGCAACAACAAAAGACAAGGTAAAATGGCCGTTAAATGGCTAGTTGAAGAGGGTCATCCTGGCATACAGGACACCATGCAAAATCACCGACTCTCTCTTCCGATGAAAGACCTACCCGAGTCATGCAGACAATGCTCCATCGGCTACGCACGGGATCTGCGTTTACGGACTCGCAAATGTTAAAGATCAGTTCCAGGAAGGATTCCAGTTGCGGTTACTGTCACCATCCGGAATCTATCGAACATACCCTAACAGGATGTCGTGCATACCATACTACGCGGGAAACTCATCTTGCACACTCTAGGCGTGGCATCGGACGTCCTCTTTTCTAAAGGTTCTTATGCAGAACGAACTACAAAAACTCGCAACCTTGCGCGTTGTCTTCAAAAAGAAAAAAAAAACGGACCTCGCGGAAACACCACTCTAGTGCACTTCTCATCCACAGTGCACCTTCGTCCAATCAGTATACCGTTCATCCTGCCTATGCCTCACTTTGAGCTCGTCAACTCTCTTGTCCCCCTCTTTTCCCTTTTGGCTATAGTCGTGACGATGCCCACTCGTGTGCGGCCAACAACGACGAGCTACTTCGACAACCCCCATGGAGGGTCCCAGACAGAGACAGCAAGTCGAGGGCCATGCATGAAGTTTCAGTTGCCATTCAGTGATATTGAGATAAGCGAACGTATCGCTCTCTTTGCCAAACGGCATGCTCACCTTATTGGTTCCATCGTCCTCCACATGCACCTGCATCACGCGGGGGGTTTTCTTGTTGCTAGTTTTCCACTTCATCGTAGCTGCGTGGTCTGTCCCATCACGCTGGAAGGATCCGAGCTCATCTTTATGTATATAAAATTCGAGATAAAGTCCAATTCCATCTCCGGTTTCGTTGCGGTCACAGCGAAGGCGGTACTTGGACCTGCGGAGAATCATGTGGGTAACGTTTCGTGGAATGTAAGACCGACAAAAGGACGAGGCATTATGTCGTAATGACAATAATAATAATGGCAATAGTACTGTGGTGTTACACCTAAGGTTTGTCTGCGCAGTGTGGCGGCATGTTGCACGTGACACAGGGTAGGACCGCGGATAATTTGGACCACCTGGGGTTCTTTGGACGTGCGCCGGAAATCTCCGACACAGGGTGCTGGACGCAATGTTTACCTCCTCCACATTACTACCGCCCTCGGCCGGGATCGAACCCGCGATCTTGAGCTCAGCAAGCCAGCACGTTTGCAGAGCTCGAGATCGCGCAAATCGTAGCAATGACAACACTACTGAAACACAGAAAAGCGCGATCACGGTTATACAGCTAGTCGCGGTCTTCCTTTTTATTACTTTCTCTCTCTCTCCTCCCTCCCACTTCTTCCTCTTTTCACCTTCTTTGGCGGCAAGGGTCAACCTTGGGCAGTACTCTGCACTTGGGTATAGTGTAGAGACAGTGTTAACGTGTGGGACAGGTTCCCTCGTTGGGCTCGGTGGTGGGTGACACACCTGCCACACCGAATCACTTTCTCCGCTTTATGGATCCCACAAACTCTAAAAAGCATGATCGGCGCCACAAATGCACTGCACTAACTGCAGAATGCACTGCACAAATGCACTGCAGTGCAAACATTGTAGTTTTTCAATTCCACATCAGAACCATAGTTCCCGAAGATCCTCATCCTTCAGGCTGGAGATTAGTTAAAACCACTCTCGAACAAGTCATAGGTAAAAAAAAAAAGAAGAAAAGAAAGAAAAAAAGAGAGCGAGCGACATCCACATTGAGGTCCAGAGCAGGCAGCAGAGCTCAGAACAGTTGTCAGTAAAGCAAATTCGTGATATTCCAGTGATTGCGCACCACACACTCAACACAGTCAGATGTGTTATCTCTAGTGAGGAGTTACTGCAGTGCTCCGAAACAAAGATCCAGGAGGGCTTAAAAGACCAAGGGATGATAAGTGCCAAACTCCATCCATATGGATATCCATCCATAGGGACAACAAGGAAATACCCACCAGGCACGTTACTTTATCTTTCCAATTGCACACTCTCTACGCAGAAATAAAGGCTGGGTATGTAAACTGCCACGTTCGACCCTATATACCCAACCCGCGTCGATGTTTCAAGTGCCAGAGATTTGGCCACCATTCTCAAGTGTGCCGTGGGCACCCGATCTGCCCCAAATGCGCGGGTGACTGCAATGACCATACTCCAGAGTTGTGCAAAAACAGTTTCCATTGTGCCAACTGCGAAAGTAACCGCCCCTTCTATTCAAGAGGCTGCCCACGCTCTAGCGATAAAAAGGAAATATTGAGAATTAAAACTGTACAGCAGCTGAGATACAAAGCAGCAAAGACACAACTGGAGTTTCAGAAAACAGGATCTTTCTCTGAAGCGGTGCGCCGGGGAGTGACACCGCTCAGAGTATCTGTGGGGACCCAAACTTCTGGGCCTCCTCTCCACACTCCCCAAACACAAGAAAAACCTGCGGGGAGTCCGCCTCCCCCAGCTCCTGCCACAATCTTTACGGAGGTTGGTGGCACGCTTTCAGTTTGGGATGGGCTCACAGGGAGCTCACCCCAGACTGCCACACACTGAATGGAGCTTGACGGTGACGGCTGCATGTCGCTGAAATCATCATCAAGTCTTCCAAGTACACTGGACCAGAGTGCTCCTTCCTAAGGGAAGGAGCAAAGATAAAAACACGGAGATCGAGGTACAGGCAAGTCGAAGGAGAAACAGAGGCTCCCCCACAAAGTGTTATACCCCCTTAACACACAAGGTACAGAGTCCCTTTGCTTTTCCCTATTTCCATTCCATTAGGGACAGGTATTCCTTCAGTGCAACTGTCGAGGTCTCTACAGTAACATAGATGATGTACACGAGCTTTTTGAAAAGTACAGACCTGTCTGCTTCTGCCTGCAAGAAACATACCTGCACGAAGAAAACTTAAAGGAACTGTAAAGTGAAATTTTACCCCCCTGTTTCTGTGTGTGACCTGGTAGTGTTTGCCTGTGTGATGCTGCACACAGAGCCTAAGCACTCAAAGCGCGTAAATTATTACACAATATAAATTAGAAAAATTAAATCGTACGGTAAGTTGGGCTAAAAACAGCTAAAAATGTCCGAACAGCTAAAAATGTCATGCTCGGATTGCTCCTGTCACGTGATACCTAAGTAATACACGATAAACTTATGACCGGCTACTAATTACCAATAAACACTACTCTTAGAATCACAAAAATTACTGGGACAATTCTTCAAAATATCGAAGAAACAGTATCCCAGAATACTGTCAGCGGCCTATGTTTGCTCTCCTCCCAACCATATCGCACGGCGTGTATTGCGTCTGCGAGGTTTGTGTATGCAAAAAAGTTCATTTCCTGCCGAAATTGAACAGAACTTCACCTGACAGCGGTGCCAGGCATCTACTGTAATGCTCGGGGATACACCAAGTGTGCTCTTTCGACAAGGGACGTTGTGTACCACAAGATTCCAAAGGAATAATGCGTGGAAACGAAAGTGGTTGCAAGCGCTTGGTCAAGACATTCGTGGTCCACGCCGTATTTGCTCAACCCATTTCTCTGACGAGTCCTACGAAATGGTAGCAGCGGGCGGTCGAAAACGTCTCAAACGGACCGCAGTCCAGACACCAGTGTTTCTCCTTGTGACGTCTGACGATGCGAACACCAGTGCACACGAGGTGTGTATTTCCCGATATAGGAATAATACGTATATAGATATAGTTCATTTCAAATTCAGATTGATTTTTGTGATGCCTACGCTGCGTAATGTACCAAACGGAACATCCCCCTTCCCCTGGGGAGCCGTGAGCTCTCGCAGGAGAGTATAAGTATCAAATAAATTGCGCGCTATAGATACTGACCGTATTCTTTATTTACATCAGCGACACAGCTCTGTACTGTGTTGTCTTTTATGTGCTGTGCCCCGTGTTGGAGTTTTTAGCGACTTTAATGCAGGACCAAACCAATCTTGAGCGCCCAAATTTTAACATCGTTCGACAGGGCCACATGTGACTTACTTGTGAATATGGTCGCTCATAGGTTCGCGCTGCCCACGGAATTCAAAATATACGAGCTTCAGGACAGTCGTATTGAGGCATAGAAGTTGGAAATCTTCGTGGGTTGTAATGCACAACCGCTGTGTCTCATCTTCGAGAGTCAGAGGGATGTTCCCCGATCCCTCGCTTACAATGAACCGTCAATAACTCGTTGTGAAGAGCGAACACAAATTCCTTGGTGTCATCTTTGACAAAAAACATTTGTTCCCCACATCAAGGAATTGAAAACAAAATGTGTGAGGGCTTTGAACCTTCTTAAAGGGACTATGAAATTTCCCGAACCCCCATACTTTTTTCCGCTGGAAACTGTTCTTCCCGCCGAGAAACTAATATGCCACAAATTTTTCCGGACGAAATCGCTCCACTGCGTGAGGAGCGCGCGCTTTTTTTTTTTTTTTTTGTATGAGGTGAGAGATGTCAGCCTAGCCTGAGCTGGCTTGCTACTCTATAAAAAAACAAAACAAAAAAAATCGATGGTGGGAGGCGCGTAAATGTGGTCGCAGAGCGCTTTATTGAAGTTGGCCCAGGGATGCTTGCAGTATGTCCATGTGAGTCTGGTTTCCACTTTATTAGTATGTGAGTTTCTTTATTTGGTGTCGGTGATTGTGCTTTTGATGTGGCTGCTTGCTATTCGCAGTTGTCCGATATCGAATGTGATTAGAGGTCGTGCAGTTGGCAGTCGGCCAGGTACTTTAGCGCTGCCTTGGCCACTGTAACGTTTTGCTTATGTGTGGGCCAAGAGCCTAGTATTTTGCGTAGTGTTAGAGGGTGATCATCAAGTTTGGACAGCGATTGCTGCAAGTCTTGTCTTTGTGAGTCGTATTTTAGGCAGTTTAAAAAAATGTGTGACACGTCTTCCGGTTCCCCGCACGTTGTGCATAATGGACTGGTTGTTCTCCCAAGTTTAAAGTTTTGCGCCTTTGTGTATGCGACTCCAAGGCGGAGCCTGTGTAGGAGAGTCGCATCTTTTCTATGCATGTTTTTGTGTCCTGTGTGCGTCCCATGTTTGTCCAGTGTTTGGAGCCTTTTGTCTCTTGTGCTTGTATTTCTCATTTCCTTTAGCATTACTTCGTTCGCTGCTGTTCTCGCTATTACTGCAGCGTCATGTTTTGTCAGTGGAATTGGTGTTATCTCTGTTAGCGTGTGAGCTGCTTTAGCCGCTTTGTCTGCTCGTTCGTTTCCTGGGATGTCGCAGTGCCCTGGTATCCAGTGGATGGATATGGCGTGGCCCGTATTGCGTAACTGTGTGTGAGTGGTCAGGATGTCGCTGACCAGTGTGTTGTTTTCTTTGGGGTTTGCGATGGCCATTATGGCAGGCTTAGAGTCGGTGAAAACAGCCCAGTTTCTTGGTTCTGTAGTTTGTATGTATTCGAGTGCCGTGAAAATGGCACGCAACTCAGTTGCCGTGGATGACGTTTTGTGACTGAGCCGGTGTTTAATTTCGTGCTCATTTTCAGGGATGTAGACTGCTGCCGTGGAAGACGCCTTCGCCGTGGACCCGTCGCTGTAAATGACCCGGGCGTGGCTGCTGACCTCCTCCAGGTGTTCCAGGGCAAACTGTCTGATGACTAGATTGGACGTATCCGCTTTTTTCTTTATACCAGGTATGGTTGTTTGTGTGTGTGGTCTAACGAGCAGCCATGGCGGGATGTGGTTAGCCGCGGCTTGTTTGTAGTTTTTGGGAATGTGTTTTTGAAGCTCCTGTATGGCCCTTCCCAGGTGAGAGCCAGGGCGGTCAGTGTGGATTCGGCCAAGTGGGTGGTCAACGTGTCTGGCCTTATGTCGCAAGTGCAGTTTCATTATCTCAGCTGTTTGTAATGCTGAGAGAGTGGGGCCTCCGTGTTCTTCAATTGTGCCATGGAGTGATGTAGCCTGTGGCACTCCGAGGATGGTGCGTAGCCCTGCTGCATAGATACGATCCAACTTTGTTAAATTTTTTTGTGATGCCCCTTTAAGTAGGGGAAGGCTGTAGCGTATGTTGGATACGACCAGTGCCTCGTGTATCTGTTTCAGTATCCGTGCGGATGGGCCCCATTTGGGTCCGGCCAGTGTGCGGAGGACATTGCTATATGGTGCTGTTTTTCGCTTTATGTTCTCAATTTCCGGTCCCCATGTGAGGAAACGGTCTATTTTCACACCCAGGAATGTGTGAGATGGGACTATCTGTATGGGTTTCTTGTCTATGAAGACACGGTCTTTTGTAAAGAGTTTCCTTGTAAATGGTAACAAGACAGTTTTTTCTTGCGATATTTCCAGGCCCCGCTGCTTTAGATAATGCTCTGTCGTACACATAGCCGTCTGGAGCCGGCGCGAGATTACGGACACGCAGGTATGTGCAGTCCATACGCATACATCGTCAGCAAATGCGGAGAGCGGGATACGCTTGTCAAGTTGTGATGGGAGTGTTATTAGTGTCATGTTGAATAATGTTGGGCTTAGGATGCCCCCTTGCGGCACACCCCTGTGAACGTCGTGCAGGCTGCTGGCGCCATCGGGGGTGTTGATGTATATGCTTCTGTTTTCAATGTAGCTTTTGATGTAATTGTACATCCGCCCCCGGACACCAGTAGCAGTGGCCGCTGAGAGGATAGCGCTGTGAGTGACCATGTTAAAAGCGTTTTTTATATCAAGGAAGATTGCCGCTGTGATGTTACCCAGTGATCTTTCATGTTGCAGTGACAAGGTCCATCACTGAGTCCAACGTGCTTCTATTTTTTCTAAAACCCGTCATGCTTTCTGGGTACTTTTGGTTGTGTTCCAGGTGCCACTCAAGTCGTGCATGAACCATCTTGTCCAGCAGCTTCCCCAAGCAGCTGGCAAGCGCAATTGGGCGAAATGATTGTAAACAGGTGGGTGGTTTCCCTGGTTTTAGTAGTGGTTTTATTTCAGACACTTTCCACTCGTTTGGAATGTCCCCACTTCTCCATATGTCGTTGTAAGCTTCAAGCAGCCAGAAAAGTGCTTTTTCTCCCAGGTTCCTTATGGCCTGGTAATTTATCTTGTCAGGTCCTGGTGCAGAGTTTGTGGGACATGAGTTTAGTGCTTGTTTTATTTCGTGAAGTGTAAAGTCCTTTTCCAAAGGGTCATTAGTGTCTACAGTCGTGAAAGGGGGGATGAAATCTGAGTTGCCAGCTGGTGGAGGTATTATTATCATTTTGCAGTACTCATCGGCGATATCTTTCACCGGCCTATTTTGTGCAACAGACAGCGCTTCAAAAGGATGTTTTTGTTCTGGTGTCTGTGTTTCGTGCTTGATTAGTTTGAAGATATCTGTGAGTGCTGTGCTCTTCCTGGCACCATCGCAAAAATTTCGCCACGTGTCCTGAGTAAGCTGGTTAAGCTGGCGTCTTGTTTTGTTTGCGAGCTTTCTGGCTGTACGTATATCATTTGGATCTCTGGTTCTCCGGGCTTTTCTTTCCGCACGCCTTCTTATCGCTCGAAGGCGCTCGAATTCCCCATTTATTTTGTTGACTCGTGTAGGTACGGAGAAGCTGCTTGTGTTCGACGATAAGTTTTCTTTTATGTGCTCAGTTATAGCCTTGTAACCAACGTCAGAGATTAAGCTCTTTTCCATCTCGGAGCGATCTTCTTCCCCAGTCTTCAAATCTTCCCCAGTTTACTTTCTTTATTTTGTGTTTTGCAGTACGCTTTTTGTTGTCGCTGAGAGTTATCAGTAGCGGTACATGGTCGCTTCCATGTGTTTCTATGTCAGTGACACACGTCATGTTAGGCGTGAGTGAATGGGTTACAATGGCGAGGTCAAGGACTGAGTCGCTTCTGGGGAATGTAGGTTTCCCGTCGTTCATGATTTTAAGATGACATGTCTCAATGAAACCAACAATGTCACTCCCGCGGTTATCTGTTTTGCGTGAGCCCCACGAAGTGTGGTGTGCGTTAAAATCGCCGCATATGACGTAAGGTGGTGGGAGTGACTGTATCGTCTGATAAAATTCGTTAAAATCAATGTTACAGCAAGGTTCTAAATAAACGCTTAGGACAGTAATGTTCCGTGTACCAAGACGAACACGAGATGCACATAGTTCCGATGATTTGTCGCCCCGTATGGTCAGTGGAACTTGGGGTATGTCAGAGCGTATAAAAAGAGCGGCTCTGCTTGGCATGCCTTGTCTATCTGATTCATATGATATGTAATTGTGTAATCGAAAGGATGTAGGCAGGCGAGCTTCAGATAATGAGATGATAGGAAAATGCTACTTTGATACGAACTGTTTGATGTCACCTGCCTTTCCGGCAATTCCAATGAAAGATGGTTGTTCCCTTATAAAGTGATTGTATATTTGTGTGTGAGGTACTAGCCATGATTTTGAGTGTTTAGTATTTCCACAAATCGTTGCTCCATGGCGATAACGTGTTGTACCTCAGGAACGTTTTGCGCGTTGGGAATTGCAGCAATGAGTGCTCTTATGGCGGTGAAAAGGAAGGGTATGGTTTGCATGACAAGTTGAATGGCGTTCTGTTCCACGAGCATTTGCGGTGGAGGCGCCGTTGGCCGCTTCAGCGGTTCTTGAGCTGGGGGTTTCTTTGCGAACCATACGTTTGTGGGGGGCTGATGTTGTGCTTCAGGTGCTTTCCTCCTAGGCTTTGGTGTCCTTTGTGGTTTCGGCAAAGGGGGACCTTTCGGCGCTGGTTTTTGTGGAGCTGGTGGAGGTGTCACAACGAGTTGCTTATTTATGTTTGTAACCTTTCCGTGAGCCACATCACAAGCGCCTTTCTTCGCTATTTCTGCTGCCACAATCCTGCGGGGGCACCTCCCGTAATTTGCGTAGTGCGGCCCGCCGCAGTTTGCGCATTTGCGCTCGTTTCGTGTCGTGCAATCTTTGAAGCTATGTGGTCCGGCGCAAGCCTTGCATTTGACTGAACCCCGGCAGTTTCTGGCTAAATGACCAAATCTCTGGCACCGGTAACACTGTGTTGGCGAAAAGTATTTGTGCACACGGTACTCGTTAAAGCCAAGGGTGACTGTGTCCGGCATGGGTTTTTCTGAGGTGAAGGTGATTATGACGCTGTTTGTAGGGCGTGATGTTACGTTGCCAGATTTATCTTTGTTATAAGCCTGTTGTCGGCGAACCTCAATTGCTCCGAATGAGCGAAAAAATTCCAGCATTTGCACGTCGGAGTAAGGGGCTCGAACACCCGTGATTTTGCCGACATTCCTAGCGTAAGCGTCAGGAATGCGGCAAGTGACCGCTATGTTTGCGATGCAAGTTAAGGCCAGCAGGGACTTAGCTGCAGTCAGATTGTTGACAATCACAGTGAGGGTGCCCTGCTGGCCGAAACGATGATCGCGTATGCGCTCCTGAGTCGCGTGAAGTATTTCCTGGGCAACTACGTTGGGGTTTGCTCGCAGGAACGTCTCATTAGGGTTTACGGGGGTGAAGATGACGGGGAAATGACGGGGAAATTTGTAAATGACCGTTTGAAAGGGGTTTTCCCCGTCATCCCCCTCCCCGTTATTCACTACGGTTTGCCTGTCATTGCTCTGACTACGTGAGCTGAGTGAGCTTGGTGTTTCACTAAGGCTGCCAGTACGATGCCGTTTCCGCGGGGTGCGTAATGGAGTACCTGGTAGTGTTCCGTTGTTGTTGGGTGTTGTCGGACGGTCATCCATGGCTACGGCGTTCGATGATGAGAGGGCTTCGTAGCGGTTTTCCATTAGTCCGGTAATCCGTATCGGTAATGTCACAAATTTCACCGTGCACAAGCACTGCACCACCACACACGAGGAAGCCCTAAAAAGGGCTGTTTTTCCGTAGACAACGATGAGTCACAGGCCGTCGATTCCGGCAGGAGCAGGCGATCGAAGCTTGGAGATAACGCTCGAAAAGGGGTGTCTGCCTCCCACACGATAGCAGCAGCAGCCGACAAGCTGCTACCTCTGCTGGAATGCGAGCGCGCGCTTGAAATGTCTCTTCCGCGTTCCTCCTCTCGCGCGCACATTCTCCCGATCGATGGTGTAGTGTAACCAGTCCTCCTCAGGTACAGGTTGGGACAAAAGTTTACGGAACACGCGAGCGGCGTACTTTTTCTTCGGTGCGACACCCTAGCGGCTGCAGGAAGCGGGTGAGTTCACTGTTTCGGAGGGGTGGAAGGGCACGCTGTTAGCGACACACAGCGGTAGCTTCCACTTCCCAAACAACCAGGCGATACCAGAACTACCGCTGTGTCTCTGGCATCGCACGCTTGCACCCCTCCGAAGCAGTGAACTCACCCGCTTCCGCCAGCCGCTAGGGTGTCGTACCGACGAAAAAGTACACCGCTCGCGTGTTCCGTAAACTTTTGTCCCAACCTGTACCCGCGGATGCGGCTGTAGAGTATCTACCACTGCGCCCATACACCATGTTGCAAGCCCATTGGCCGAGACTGTGCGCGCGCTCCGATTGGTCGAGGATGATTTGAAATCGCATTTTGTACGCGCGCATGTACGTGCAGCGTCTCGGCCGTTTCAACATAGTTTCGAAATAGCACGGCCGGCATGTCGTCCTCCAGTATTCGGTGGTGTCAATCGACAGAACAGTTTGAAGAAATATGTTTGCGGGTTTATTGCGAGTCTACGCGTGTTGTGCTGTTTCTGGACACAACTATTATCCCACGAAAAATCTATCAACTGCGGTACCGGAATGCTTCATGAGTTGGAGCGTGAAGAACAAGTTCGGGCGCCGTTGGATTTCGAGGACTGCCAACACACGAAGTGAATGCGGTGTTGTAAGGCAACAAGCAATGACAAATGACTTATCTGTCGGCAGTCGTTGACCGGGTATCGGGTACGAGGGCGTTTGGACTCCCGAATCGTTTCTACACCAAGAAGCAGAGCAGAAATGTTGCGCAGGCATCTTCCCTGGAAGCTGTGACTGTTCGAGGACACTCACATGATACAGCTTGCGTTTTTAAACAGGAAAAATCAGAACTCATACTCCAACCCAACCGCTACACAACACAAGCCGTCCGAAACGGACGCCGGCGATTCCGTGCAGAGGAGGCACAGTAAGCGGGTTTCGCCGCCGCGAAAATAATGTCGCCGCTGGCATTTCCCGCCAAATTCCGGCTATTTACTTTCCATTGGCTCCGGTTCCCCACGTGACCTTTCTCGATCATGATTGGCTGAGGCTCATTTAACCGGTGGATTCTCCCGCGTTTGTTTCTCCTAGGCGCCGACCCGTCTGACCGTTGTGTAGCTGGCATCTGCGTATGTGAGCAGACGGTGATTTCGTTTCGTGAATTTCGAAGATGTTCGAGCCATGGTCGAACGCCTGAATGAAAGGTACGGAGACAAACGTATGATGCATGTCAGTGATCAGACGTTTAATACTGTCGCCTAACTGTGTGCATGGAGGTACGCCTTGTCCCGTATTACATCGCTTTCTGCCGGTTGTCAGTCATGATCTGGTAGATGATTATGCGTGGCGTTACTTGTTGGGTTTTGTTGCACTATTTGAATGTGTCTGATGTTTAATACACTGGTGTGCATGAAAAGGAAAACAGCGTGCATCGCGTACGCCGGGCTCCTCGAATTTTGTCATTAGGCGCGTAACGATAGCATGTCTTACATAGCGTATTCAGCCAATTAACGTTGCCTGTGCTCGGGTTTACCATATCATTAACAGGTTCCTTTTCTTTTTTCTTTCATTCAGACGCCGACAGCTGTTCGATGCCTTGCGATCCGCGAGCATGTGGCCCCTGTCACCTGAAAATCCTGCAGTTGTGCTGGGATGAAGCGGATGGCTTCTGCGACTCATCACGTGCTATGTATGTGTGTAATAATATCTACTTTGTCCAAACCTAATAGGTTCCCTTAAGGATTGTATAATATGATAGTGCCGAGCAACAGAAAGCGTGACTATTTATTCTTTATTTATTCTGCAGGATTCTGTAATAACCGTGTAGATATACTTGCATTCAAATGTTGCTTCTTGTTTAAATGTTTACCGTGTCAATAAATTTGTACATGTGAATCCCTTCGTGTTCTGGATCTTCATTTTCTGCTTCTCGGTAATATTAGCAGATGGCCTGGCGAAGCCAGCTCTCATCAACTCCCCATAGAGCCCATAGTATAGCTAAATTCACACAACACTGGGCACACGACCAATGAGAGTGCAGCGATTGCTCCTTCTATTTTCCAATCAGAAGTCTTTCCGTCTGGCTCGCAGCCCGACCGGTTCTGGCTGTTGCTGACTTCTGCTTTCCATACTGCATACTGCTTTCATGCACGTCGTAAAGTTATTCCGTGATTCCCAAACAACTGTGAAAACTGTGAAACTGTGTCGTAATCAACAGAAATTTATTTATACTGGCACAATCGGCAGGTTGACACATATACATGCACTGAGCCTACTGAGTCCATTGCGTAGCGCTTCCTAGCACACTGGAACAAAGTTCAAACTTGCAAAACACGCATATCGACGCCGCTTATTCCCAGCAACGAACAACTGCAACATACTTGCGCACAATTGCTTGATCATCATGTCCTTGCCTGCTGCACGTCAAACATAAAATGCTGATTCATGAATCGTATTTTCTTGTTACCGCTATGCAGACCTGACGGCGCTCGAACATGTTCATCGAACCAGAATTCACGACAACACTTCAGTTTGAAATCCGACTGGCTGTTCGTAGACCGATGCTTGTGGCGAGAAACAGTACAACACGATCAAAGACACCATAATACACGGATAAAACGGCGGTCGGCGAACGCACTTGCCTCCCAACGAAAGACACCGCCAACACGTCGCCCACCGTTCACATTTCAAATGAAACCGCCGAAGGAGAACGCAGGCGAGGAAGCGCGAAGTGCCGTTTTCAAATTCTGGCAACCAATCCGGACACGCTTGTGGCGTACGACCAATAGAGAGGCACGGATTGCTGGAGGTGGAGGAGGAGGAGTGTCGTTGGGAGGAACCCAAGAGGTCTGCCTGCCTGATTAGGCGGCATGTTTCTCGGGAAGGGAAAGGTGGTGGAGAGGAGGAGAGGAAATGGTGAAGTGGAAGACCGAGCGGAATCCACTCGGTGGGAGGATAGCTGCGTCCATGGGCCGACTTCAGGGGAACTGTGCCGGCATACGCCTATTACACATCTGAGGGAAACCCAGGAAAAACCCCAGACGGCACAGCCGGCCCGCGGATTCGAACCGCGGACCTCTCAGTCTCCAAGCGCACGCGTTACCGCTGCGCCACCAGAGCTGGTGCACGGATTGCTCCGTGCGCAGGAACACGCATTTTGATACAGATTTTGCGAGAGCTGTGGGGGGCTGGCGAAGCGCTCAGAACAGGGGGGAGGGAGAGAGAATTCGAGTGAGAGGGTGTGGAGAGGGCACGCGCCGCACATGCGCAGTTCGATCAGCCAGTGCGCGCTTTTTGGCGCCGTTTTCCGGCTACTTTGTCGTGATTCGTTACGGATGATCACGTGGTCAAGGGGGGCGGTGGTTTTCGTGGCGAAACTGTGGAAGCTACAGCTGTACTCCACTGATTCCGTGGACGCCGGTTCCAACCGGCACAGCCGCCGCGCTGTCGCCTGTTTGAGCGCTCGCGAACAAATTTGAAAACGGCCAATCATCGCTCAGAAAACGAATTCGTCCTCATAGGAACCAATCAGTAATCACTAGCCACCGGATGTCTCCACGACGTTCAGTTTATGGCGTTTTCTGACGTCCGATGACGTTAAAGGTCAGATATGCCGATTTTGAAGTGCCGCAGAAGTGAGCGATATTCGCGCTGTGTGTTCATTACCGAACACTGAATATGTGTGCGAAATATCTTGCTCCAACTGTCCGTAATTTTTTAGAAAACAGTTTTTTTTAGTTCCCACGCCCGGCCGTCAGACCGTCGGCAAACCCTGCGCACGGGCGCACCGACGTCACTGCTCTCGGTTTATCTGTCTTTGGCTTGGCATGGACTCTTGGCTTGGGCGCTTGGCTTCTTTCGTTTCGTCCTCTGTGCATCGTACATAAGCGAACAGCTGTTATGTTGTTGCTAAGCCGCAAACAAAGCATGTGAATATTTTTTTTTGGCACGGCGTCGTTTGGAAAGTGCACTTCCTTGTTCTGACCTTGCCTTTTATGGGCTGGAGCGTGATATGCCACGGCGAAGTTGTCGAAGATGCGACGGTGCTACGCTGTTAGAACAATTCATCGGAGCATTCAAGTGTTACCTACTATAAGCTGCCAAAAGACCAACCAGTGCGAAGCTCTTGGCTGACAGTGGTGCCTGCTAATTTCCACTGCAAGGATTTCGCCCACGTATGTTATCATAGGTTACGCGCGACTCCAGAGGCAATTTGGAATCTCGGCACGAAATCGTCTGATGAAAATCTGAGGTGCCCGACGCACAACATTTTGAACGTGCCACGGAGGATCAAGGCAAAAAACGAGAGCAAAAAAGGTAAGTCGAGGTTCAGATATAAAAAATAGCAAGCTTAATGAATCGATTGTGCAGCTGTCCTACTGTGCTTACTCTGATATAACCACGATTAACAACATAATAATATTGATAATCTAACTTCTGAATTATCACAGGTGCACGCTGAAGGCGGAAATTAAGCATGATCTGGCTTGCATCTGGTGCATGAAGAAATTGCTGACACATTAGTTGCAGTCTACCTCCACCAACAGGTATGACAATGTGATGTTATAATTTGAGTATTCACCTATGTTCAACTTTTCATGAGTAGTAAGTACTGACCACGTTTATCCGGAAACGCACATCTTCGTCTGGACGCCATTAATTAGCAATTAGAGCTAATTGGGACCCTCCACATTAATCAGCACCCTCCAGGGAGCCATCACACTAATTGGGGAACGTCTATCTCGCGTCCAGACCAGTTGTGCGTTTCCGGATAATCGTGGTCATAAAAAATAAAAAAATAGGCAGAAAATAAAATAAAAAGATAGAAATAGAGTGGAGAGAAACAATTTATTCGAAAATCAACGATGCCGCGGCGAAGAAGCCGCTCCGCAACACCCGAGTGACCAGCGCCCGCCATGTTGGTAGTTTGCACCCAGCAGTTGCAGAGATCGACGACAGGTGGCCACTTAGTTGCAAGGCATCACACCAGATGGCGCCACCATCATAGCTCTAGACGAGAAAGACAGAGAACAAGATACTAGTGGCAGGTAAAAATGACAGCACTGCTAAACAAGTCTAGGCATGCGAGAGAAAAGGTCTAACCGCTACTGCTAAAACAGCACGGAGAAAACAGTACACATCGGGGAAAAAGGCTTACGGGGACGATCGCTTAGGCCTAACCTCAACGTCACAAGACTATGCAGCTAACACAAGGCGGGAACCACTGGGCACACATCGCTAAACATGCGTCAACACGAACAAAAGGCTTGCTCACCGCAAAACAAGTCTAAACATGCGAGAAAGGCTTAACACGAACGCGGTCAAATCACTCGTTGGTCACCGCTAAACACGGCAAACATACGAGGAAAGAGGCTTACGGGGGCTATCGCTTAGGCCTAACCCCAACACTACGCAGCTAACACAAGGCGGGAACCACTGGGCACACATCGCTAAACATGTATCAACAGGCTTGGACACCGCAAAACAAGTCTAAACATGCGAGAAAAGGCTTAACACGAGCACGGTCACCGCTAAACACGGCAAACATACAAGAAAAGGAGCGCGTCAAATCACTCACCTTTTCCCCCGCGGCAACTTCCAGGCAGAAACTGAGCGAGCGCGGAGAACACACGTCTGCTCTCTACGAGAGCCAGCCAGAAACTGAGCGAGCGCGCGGAGCGCACGTCCGTCTTCCGCGACAGCCCGAGAGAAACTGAGTGAGGCGACGCGCAGCGGCAGCTATGGATGCGCTCGTGCCCTCTGCTCCACCCGTCTGCGCATGCGCGCGCTCCTAGGGCCCTCTGCGCCGGCCGCGGGTGTTTTCGGTTTCGGCTCTCTGCTGCGCGCGCTCCTAGCGGCGACGAGTGGCTTCTGAGTTTCAGTTTCACTTTCGTTTCTTTGCGCGCGCGCGCGCGTTTATCTCTATAAAGGCAGCGCGCACCGCGCTCGTGTCATCATTCTGACCGATACGTGGAAAACGCCATGTGTGGTTTATTCTCCTGCGTTTCTCATCGTCGCAAGGAAAAGACAAAAAACGAAGAACTTCGCGAATTTATTCGCGGCATCGTGGAGGAAGCCTTTCAAGTCCACCGCCTGGAATGGTTGCAAGCGCGTCAAGAAATGTGTCAGGACAAGATGAAGACGCTCGACCGCATCTTAGCGGCGGACAGACTGGCGAAAAAGAAGTCCAACTTTAGCCTGGATAATCTGTATTGGGAACGCAGTTCCGATGTAGAGGAGGAGGACGACGACAACGTGTAAATAAAAGCGATGCATTTCTCTTCGAGTCTCAGTCTCTTCTTTCTCTTCGTGAAACGTGTACGCACGCAACATGTCTTCCCCCGAACCTTTTCGTTTCCGTCATCCTTTTCGCTGTATCTTAAGCGGTCCCTCCATGTGCGGCAAATCTACGTTCGTTGCTAACGTGCTGAGGAACCTGAACGACGTGGTGGACAAGCCTCCGTCACAAATATTCTACGTGCAGAAATATGCTTCGCCGAGCATGCAGGACGAATTCGGGGACTCCGTAAAATTTACCAAGGAGCTACCGTGAGAGTGGGACACATCGCGCGCTACGCTGATCATCGTCGACGATCACATGACCGACGCCAGTTCCTTGAAGGAGGTGACTGATCTTTTCATTCGGGGTTCTCACCATGCCAACGCGTCGATCTTCTTACTCGTTCAAAACATCTTTTTCGACAGTAGCCATTTTAGAACAATATCCTACAACGCCAGTTACGTCGTCCTGTGGCGCAGCGTGCGCAGCGTGCACCAGATGGAACATTTCGGCCAACAGCTATTTGGCAGAAAAAGATTGGAGTATTTTCTGGACGCATATAAACAAGCGATGTCGTCGCCCCACGCATATTTACTCGTGGATCTTCACAACTATACGCACGAGGATCACAGGTTGCGTAGCAATATCTTTCCAGGAGAACGTCAATATATCTACGCTCCGAAATGAATCTCCGCCCTCACCTCACTTTACTCAAAGTACTCTCCACTCTACCCCCTCCACGCCGTCGCGACGTCTTGAGACGTTCGTCCTCGTCCGACATGAAACACCTCTCCGAAATTTGCCTCAATGTATTGAACGGAAAGGTGGCTCTAGCTCCAGATACGTTCGCATGTTTGAAGAAGCACAAACGCTTTTTACGACGGCTCGCCTACAAAAAGATTCACAAGAATCCGCAACATTTGAAGCGCTATCTGTCTCAGCAGCGAGGACAGGGCGTTCTTTCGTCGGTGGTTCCTCTCCTGCTTTCCGCCGTGTTGAACCTTTTCGCCAATGGCCAAGAGAATTGAAGTGACCACCTCCTCCATCGGAAACATTCTTTCCTCGAAGGAGAGTGACGACGTCAAAGTGAAACTCATACTGCAAGCACTGTATCGCATACTCAAGCAGTACGGATTTGACCCCTACGACAATAAAAACAAGGCGTCCGACGCTACAAATGACTTTGACTATTCGCTCCTCTCTCCAGAGGTGGACGAAGAGGAAGCGGAAAGGGTCGTCTCGGAATTAAAGAAGGTTCTTTCCTGGGATCGCGAGGGTTGTGTCTCCGTGTCGGGCAAGGCCATCAGACACTCCTCCGTTTACGAACTCGTCAATTATTTGTTGCAACGTAAGACGGGAAAGAAACCTTCCTGGTTCCCCAAAGTCTCGAAACTATTGCGTCTGATTTCTCTACCCAAATCTCGCGAGCCTCAACAGCAGCAGCAGCAGCAGCAGCAGCAGGCCTCCATTGCGTGGACGACTTATGGAGGGATATGAGAAACCAGACGGTGGTTTGGGGGGTGTGGAACGCTATAGAAAAGCGCATCACTTGAGCAAAAAGAAGGCTCTCGCCATTCTCAGAAAGCTGGATGCCTACACGCTCCACCATCCGGTCAGAAGAAAGTTTAATAGGAGACGCATCATCGCGCTCAAGGTCAACGACGTGTGGCAAACGGATCTCGCTGATTTTTCAAAATACAAGAGATTCAACGGTGGCTACCGCTACATTCTCGTGGCAATCGATTCCCTCTCCCGCTTTCTGCGCGCCCTCCCACTAAAGACGAAGCGCCCCGCCGAAATGAAAAGGGCCATGATAAGACTTTTTCGGGGAGGTAACGTACCTACACGCATCTTTTGCGACAGAGGCGGGGAATTCTACAACAAGACCGTCAAGGAGTATCTCTCACGAAAGAAGGTACACATGTATTCGACCTTCTCTCCAGTAATCAAAGCATCACAGGCAGAACGCGTCATATGCACTTTACGCGACAGAATATTCCGTTATTTTAGAGTAACGGGAAAATACCACTTCGTTTCCGCGCTTCCCAAGATCGTGCGCGACTACAACACCACCAAACACAGGACTTTGGGCATCAGCCCGTCCGAAGTCACGCCCGAAAACAAATTGGAGCTGTTCAATAAGGTAAATGGGAAGCCCGTCGTACCCTCCGCGAAAAAGAAGCTCAAACTGGGGGATAAAGTGAGGGTCCTACTACACAGAAAAGGTTTTCATAAGAGCTCGGAAGGGAGTTGGTCGCCTCAGATTTTCACCGTCTCCCGCCTGAGAGACACCTCTCCTCCCGTCGTACACCTGGAAGATTACCGGGGTAAGGAAGTGGACGGATCTTTCTACCCGGAGGAGGTACTCGTCGTAACCCGAGACGCCAATCAGCCTTGGCCAGTAACAAAAGTGCTGAGAAAGAAGCAAGTGAACGGTCAGAGCTTCTCCTTGGTTCGCTGGTTCGGTTACAACAAAGAACACGACAGTTGGGTTCCGAGCAGCGACGTGGTCAAGATAGGGAAATGATGTCAGACATCTACGTCCACCTGCTCTCGAACGCCAGCATGGATAAGTTTCCCTCGAATAAACTCAATGCCTTCACGGTAGCTTTCGATAGTCCGCTTCTGCTCTCGAATCGGTATAAAGTCGGTCTGATGGATCTCAGCATAAGTAACGATTTTTTAAATATCGGGTACGAAAGGCAAGATGCGAAAATCGAGGTTTCGTTCGAGGACACGGTTGAAGCTGACAGAACTTTTCGTGTCACCTCGGATCTCGAGGGGGATTTGGGAAAAGCCCTTTCGGAATTCAACGTTTCTTTCGCGTACAATAAATCGCGATACGACTTCGTCTTACCCGTGGACGTGAAAGCCGTGAAATTGGACCCTCGGCTCGCACAGGCGCTCGACGCCCGCGTCCCGCGAAGCAGGTCGTGCGGTGAAACCTCCCAAATTGAGCGAACGCGAAGCCACCTCCATCTTATTGGAGCACGCCGCACCCGTCGCTTTCGGCGACGTCACTCTGAATTCGGAAACCACGTCCCTACGGAACACACTCAACAAGTATTTCCAGACGCACAAGCTGGACGCCTCACTAGAATTCGCGGATAACGTCTACTCTCTGAAAACACCGAAAGGGTTGCACGTGCCGGAACCCTTTGTCAAGCTGCTACATCTCACACCCGTCGAGGGACACGAAGAAACGCTACGCGTCTCTCTCCCCATAGCGCGCCGATTTTCTTTCACGATCAAGACGAAAATTCCTCGATCTTTGCAAGTACATCTGCCTCCCGGCTATTATGCGACGCCGCAAGCACTTCTAAATGCGATTAACCAGCGCGTAGGCGAACGCGCGCTCTTCAGCTTCGACGGAACCGAACAGAAATGTAAAATTCGGCTTTCCGAGGGCACCTCCACCCTAAGACTTTCCGAGTACCTGGCCGTGCTTTTGGGCTTCGAATCGCGTACCGTGTTTACGGGGGAGGATGTCACGAGCTCAGTCGAGGTACTCCTGGAACCCCCGTTTCACAACATAATCGTCTACACGGATATCGTGGAACCCACGTACGTGGGGAGCGGGAAAAAACCGATACTAAAAATACTACCCTTTTATTACGAGAAAGACAAGCACGTCGTCACCTACACGTTAGATAACATCCAGTATTTTAACCTGTCTCAATTCGAAATTCCTTCAGTGACGATCGTTCTCGCGGACGAAACGGGAAGACGTTTGCCATTGCGGTCCAAAGGCAGAACTAATCTAACGTTGCATTTCAAATATGTACCGTAACTCCCCCAAAATAATTCCCGTGTACACGGGACCCCTTTTCCAACGAGGGGGCGGTGTGTTGAGCAACATATCCAAGTTTATCGTTCCCATCTGGCAGCAAATAAAACTGATCGCCAAGAGAACGTTGAAGCGCTTGGCGCGGAATTTGGCCGATGGCGAAGGAATATCGCGCGCAGTAAAAAAGACGGCCATAGCAACGGGGAGAGACGTGCTGGATTCCATGGAGGGCTCTGGAAACAACAATGGGAAGAAACGCCGCAAACGACAACAAAAGGCGCCGACACACGACGCACCTACAGATATCTTTGGTACGCCGTGAAGGTCACACATCCGCTGCGCGCGCGCTCCGTCATGACGTCAACGAAAGGAAAAATACAGACGCCGATCTGTCTAACGAGTGATGTGATGATATTCGAACCCCCTTCCATTCAATACGGCGTGGAAGATACTTCGTACCAACTTTTTTATCCGGTCAACGGAGTAAATAATTCCGTGATCAAGTTTTGTATTCAAAATTTGCAAAGGGCACACTTGGATCTCTACGGCAGTTTCGTGTCTTTGACCGTGCGCATTGTTCGCGACGACGGAGAAGAAATGGACGAGAAAGATGTCGTTTTCCCAATAAACCACCTGTTGAGCGGCATGTTTAAGACGGTCACCGTTTATGCGAACAACAAGCTCGTCAGTTTCAACGAGTTGTACGCCTACAGGAGTATTTTGGACGTCGTGCTTCATTCCACGGCCATGGCTCAAGAAACAGTGCACGCGGCTGGACTTCATGTCGAGGACGACGAACATTTAAAGGACGATTACGACGTCTTGTCTCGCAGTCCGAAACAGCGTTACGAAGCGACGAAGGGTGGAAAATACTTTAACCTGGTCGGACAGATCAATACCGACCTGTTTCAACAGCCGCGCCTGATGGTACCTGCTGTCGAAATTCGAGTCGTTTTCCTATTAAACAACGACGAATTTAAACTCGTATCGGTCCCCAAAGACAAGAAAACGTACAATTACGAGGTGGACATAAAAGAAATGACGTTACACTTGAAAAAGGTGACGCTGGCACCTTCCCTATTTTTGGAATACGAGCGGCGGCTCCAGACCACGCCGGCCATCTACGTGTTACGCGGATTAGAAACCAAGGTGCGGAGCTTGAGTGCCGGGAGCTTGGACGCTCACTTTGAAAACGTTTACCCCGAAAGGGTGCCTTCCAAATTATGCGTCGCCCTGCTCGCCATGTCCGACTTTCTCGGCGACATCCAATCGAACTCCTACAAATTCCGTCATTACGACCTGTCTCATTCGATGCTCTCCGTGGACGGCCAGCAAGTGCGAGGCGAGCACGACTTTCAGAACGACCTCGTCAAAATTCCCTACTTTAACTTCTTGCAAGAACTGGGAGAGAAACATTTCAAGTATAGCTACGAGCGATTTAAAACGAACGGGTTCCTTCTCTACTTCAACTTGGATGTGGACAAGTGTTCTTCTCCTTCGCATTTGAACGAGTGGCGAAAAGGAAACGTTCGCCTGCAATTACGCTTCGCTAAAGCCCTTCCACACGCGGTCACCGTCCTCTTGATTTCCGAGTGTCCCAAGCTCGTGCGTCGACAAGGACCGTATGGTCACCTTCCCATAAGAAAAGATGTACGAGAGCGACATCTTGGAACTCGTGTCCCTGAACCCCCTCGCTTCCTCCATGCTGAGAGGCATTTGCGCTTCCAACGAAGCCTTCGTTTTACGCAAGCCCGGCTATTTAATCATCAATACGGAAGAGCGAAGAAGGCGCGGACAGCACTGGGTGCTCTACCTGAAAAACTACGACGGGTCTGCCGTGTTTTTCAACAGCTACGGACTTCCCCCCATCTAAGCAAACCTTCGAAGGACTTTACCTGTAGTGGACGAGTATAACGACAAGTGTATTCAATCACCCTTTTCGCCTTACTGCGGGCTTTTTTGTATCTACGTAGCCACGCGCATGTCGAAACGCTACAGCTTGAAAAGTTGTGTATCCATGTTTTCCTGTAACCTCGAAGAGAATGACGAAACAATAAAACGTCTCCTCATGACTGAACTCGTTTCGTAAAAATAGTCTATTTATTTTTTCACGACATACACAAGACCCTTGCGAGACGATCTTCCAACGTGCTGACCCGACGCTCACCGTCGTCGCCGGTCTGCACCGTGACGTCGAGGGATGTGTGGAGAAGCCAGTACCGACGGACGATAGGTCGGTTGAAACCCGCGTTGATGAGACACGGGTCGACTGTCTCTCCTCGTCTATACTTTTCCAACAGCTCGAGCTTGTAATCTACGAAACGCTTCATTTTCCTTGCAATCTTCCCACTGACGGTGAACAGACGTAAGGGTATCGTCTTGAGAATCGAGCGAAAGTCTCCCTCGCAGCTATCGCCGTGAATATAATCGCGTAATCGCAGCAAGTCCCGATACATTCGCGTTTGCACAAAGGTGGCAAACCTCTGCTCGGGCGTCATCATGACTGAGACGGAATGAGAGTAGACAACCTTGTTTTATTTCTCGTTACACATGAATTAGGCTCCAGCTTTGGTTTCGTAGCCGGGAAGGCAGCCGAAATACGGACGAAGGCTCGAGTCTAACCAATGGCTGGGGTTTCTCGACCAGAGTCCACCGCAACGACAGGTAGTCAGTTGATCGCCGATTCGCAAAAAGAAGGTCTTTGGAGGAGGCTTGAAGGTTAGGACCAGGGGTAGATCTCCCGTCAGTAGCCATTCGTAATCTGCAACGAAAGGAGTGTGAGAAACGCGTGTTTTTATATCTCAAACACACACACACATACAATCTTCTTCAGTCACAGAGTGACACTGATGGTCCATCTTCTCCATCTTCCTTCAATAGTCGAAGTCCTTCGCAACGTACGTCGAACGGTACCGTCCGACAGCCGAGAAACGGGCGAATCAATCGGTCCGTCCAATGCTTTTGCTCTGAAAAAATGTGAACGATTATAGAACGTATTAAAAAATAATGAGGAAGCGTACCTTTGGACCACAATCCACCGCAATTGGTGCAGAAGAAGCGGGCGCTGCCAATCTCCCGAAATATGTGAGGCGGGAAAAAACCGACTTCACGCGCAGCAAAAGTGTTGTACACTGGAAACGAAACTCTTCAAACATTTCGACGATGATGACGTCATGGGTATTACTTACGAGGATCTACCAAGCTGATCATGATGGAATGACGATCGAACGTTCGCTTCGACATTTATAGTAAAGCTTTGCCTCTCCCTCTCTATGACGTCATTGAACGTGTTTGAACATGTTAAGACGTGTTTGAACATGTTTGGACACGGGCGGCGAGGTCGCCCCTGGACACACTCGTTCCTCTCTCTTCCTCTCTATGACGTCATTGAACGTGTCTGAACATGTTTGGACGTGTTTAGACACAGGCGGCGAACCGTTGAAGTCGTCCCTGGACACACTACTTCCTCTCTCTCTCTCTATGACGTCATTGAACGTGTTTGAACATGTTTGAACGGGTTTGAACATGTTGTGACGTGTGTAGACACGAACCCCGCAATACGAAAAACGTCGAGCAGTACGAATTAGACTGGTGGTTAGTGTGTCGCGCCCAGTGTAGGAGGCTCCTGGGTTCGAATCCCACACTGGGACGGTTACACAGGATGTGACAGCGGCTCGTCTCTCTCTCTCTCTCTCTTTGTCTTTGTAGTCCTTGGACGTGTCTGGTCTCGAACCCCCTGTGTCTCCCCTCCTCCTCCTCCTCCTCCTCCTCCTCCTCCTCCTCGCACGATATTGGAGGAACAAAGGGCGGCATCTTGTCACAGAAGCAAAGTGGCGGATTTACGTAATCGATGGATATGACGTGAATGGGGTTAGTGCGAGCGTGAGAACCCTGTACTATAAGATGGTCATCCCCTGTACCCCCCCTTGTCCACTATTCTCGAATCAAGAGCGCCGAGACAATGCTGCATACGTTCCAGACAATTTTGGACCTTCTGGTCCACATTCGTCAGCCATTTGGTAAGTTTTTCTCTATCTCTTCTTGTTTAGAAATAGTTATTTTCTAATACCTAACGTTCCTCTGTAGGTTTCACTGTGACACACATTGTACAGCTATTTTTCCAGCTGATCCCCGGTGCGGGGGGAGATGTGCCCCGCTTGGATATGGAGACGTTTTTGCAAACGTTCGCCATCGTAGACGAAGAGGACATTGAGACGGCTACCACAGAAGTGCTCATGGCGTGCTACACCAGGGAGTGGCGAGAAATCGCTGTGCAGCGGGGACTAGAGGGAGAGCTCTTTTTCAGAGTGCCCCGAAGCTTAGAGGAGCATACTTTACCGCTAGAAGGTACTGCTCCTTTAAGCTTCGGGGAAGCGGAGCACCTCCTCTACTCCCTGGTGCACCAGTGGAACAGAGCGAGTGCAGCGGGTTGGAGAGAACTCGCTGAACGCTGGATGGCGAGTCAAATACCGTGAGTGTTTTTCGATTGTGGTTTTTGTTCGTAGAATCCTTATTCTGGTCCTTTATTACTAGATTGGATCCCTGGGTTCTTATGGAAGACCATGAAGCACCCATGTAAACACGATAGACAGACAGACAAACAGACAGACAGCCAATAAATGCATATCGTCTTTCGCATCACGCGACTCTCTCTCTCTCTCTCTGCCCCAATACAATTGAAGAATAGGAAACCACAGATCCTGCGTATAAAAGCGAGCGTGGGATAGGCCGCAGTTAAAGATGATGATGTCGACAATGTCACCACAACGTTGGATCTGCTTGCGCAGGAGGTAAGTGCATTTGTATGTGTTTAGATCGATGTTTGATTAATGCCTCCTTTTCTCTATTTGCTAGGTGCACACTGGAGAATTATTTCAAATTAGGGGGAGGGACTTCATGCGTAACATGAGGTCCGATTAGGCTCCGCGAACTTCAAAATTAGGGGGAGCATCACCCATACTATTCAAAATTGGGGAGGGACGGGAGTTCATGGCAAATATGAATTCTGATTAGGCTTAATGGGGAATTGCGGGGCGTCCCCCGCACCAGTCAAAATTGGGAATGGGTAAGAGAATTTATGGGGAACATGAATTCTGATTAGGCGTAATTGGGAAGATTTGGGGGTACATTTTAATCTGGCCTTATTCAAAATTGAACTCCTTCTTTCATTTTTCGTTAGATTATTCCAAAACGGGGGGAAGAATTCGTGCATAATACGAATTTCATTAGAGACCATGTTGATTATGCAAAATTAAGGAGTTCTTAAAGGGAGAATTATTTCAAATTGGGGTTAAATTAAAACCTTCTTTCATTCTTCGTTTGGTTGTCATCGTCGACATCCTATGCGATATTGCAATGGCGTCGAATAAGACACGGCGCGGTGTCCAAAGTACAGACGCCATCAGCGCAATGAGAGGGGGACGAGACGGCCTGGTTCTACGACGGTTGATCGAAAGCCCACGAGGGGCATTCATCCTCGACGCGAGGCGTTTCGTGGAGCAAAATGTAAGTCGAGTGGTTCTGCTGTGAGAGTGTATTCTATGTATAGTATTGTTTTTCAGGAAGCGGTAGCCGCTGTCGTCGCACATCATGCAGCACAGGAAACGCCGTCCAGCAACCTACCCGTTAGGCCAAACTACCTTCCTGTATAGCAGTAGGTCCCCTCCTTGTACAGCATTGGGCAAGGAAGACCGTGAGTGCCTTTGTGAATTGAGTGACCGTGGAACAAAGAGCAGGCATCTATCGACCAACTCTTTTGTTTGTATTCAATAAAGATGTTTCAGTGAAAGAACACACAGAGTCTCGTCAAAGTTATTCGGACTGTTTAATGCGTTGCATGTCAATAACCAATCGGTATTTCAATAAATCAATGACCAAATTGGCGATGTAGACTGCTTGCAAATGTCGCTGCTTCCGCAGGGCGTGCTTAATATGAGTGATGGCACGAGCGAGAAGGTCCACGATGTCTGCAGCGATGTAGTTGAATTCTGCGTTGGACAAGCTCACACTCACAAGCTCACACTACCATGTCTATCACGTAGCGAAAAGCAGTGATGACGAGCTCATTGCGGGGACTTTTGCCGTTGAAACATTCCTTCTCCACTTCTTCCCAAGTAGCGTGGGTGCGGAAACAATTTTGTAAAGAGTGGTAGCTGAACATCTTCACGTAGTGATGACGCGAGCGCGGTGCGCGCTGCCTTTATAGAGATAAACGCGCGCGCGCGCGCAAAGAAACGAAAGTGAAACTGAAACTCAGAAGCCACCCGTCGCCGCTAGGAGCGCGCGCGCAGCAGAGAGCCGAAACCGAAAACACCCGCGGCCGGCGCAGAGGGCGCTAGGAGCGCGCGCATGCGCGGACGGGTGGAGCACAGGGCGCGCGCGCATCCATAGCTGCCGCTGCGCGTCGCCTCACTCAGTTTCTCTCGGGCTGTCGCGGAAGACGGACGTGCGCTCCGCGCGCTCGCTCAGTTTCTGGCTGGCTCTCGTAGAGAGCAGACGTGTGTTCTCCGCGCTCGCTCAGTTTCTGCCTGGAAGTTGCCGCGGGGGAAAAGGTGAGTGATTTGACGCGCTCCTTTTCTCGTATGTTTGCCGTGTTTATCGGTGACCGCGCTCGTGTTAAGCCTTTTCTCGCATGTTTAGACTTGTTTTGCGGTGTCCAAGCCTGTTGACGCATGTTTAGCGATGTGTGCCCAGTGGTTCCCGCCTTGTGTTAGCTGCGTAGTGTTGGGGTTAGGCCTAAGCGATCGCCCCCGTAAGCCTCTTTCCTCGTATGTATGCCGTGTTTAGCGGTGACCAACGAGTGATTTGACCGCGCTCGTGTTAAGCCTTTTCTCGCATGTTTAGACTTGTTTTGCGGTGAGCAAGCCTTTTGTTCGTGTTGACGCATGTTTAGCGATGTGTGCCCAGTGGTTCCCGCCTTGTGTTAGCTGCATAGTGTTGTGACGTTGAGGTTAGGCCTAAGCGATCGTCCCCGTAAGCCTTTTACCCCGATGTGTACTGTTTTCTCCGTGCTGTTTTAGCAGTAGCGGTTAGACCTTTTCTCTTGCATGCCTAGACTTGTTTAGCAGTGCTGTCATTTTTACCTGCCGCTAGTATCTTGTTCTCTGTCTTTCTCGTCTAGAGCTATGATGGTGGCGCCATCTGGTGTGATGCCTTGCAACTAAGTGGCCACCTGTCGTCGATCTCTGCAACTGCTGGGTGCAAACTACCAACATGGCGGGCGCTGGTCACTCGGGTGTTGCGGAGCGGCTTCTTCGCCGCGGCATCGTTGATTTTCGAATAAATTGTTTCTCTCCACTCTATTTCTATCTTTTTATTTTATTTTCTGCCTATTTTTTTATTTTTTATGACCACGATTATCCGGAAACGCACAACTGGTCTGGACGCGAGATAGACGTTCCCCAATTAGTGGGATGGCTCCCTGGAGGGTGCTGATTAATGTGGGGGTCCCAATTAGCTCTAATTGCTAATTAATGGCGTCCAGACGAAGATGTGCGTTTCCGGATAAACGTGGTCAGTACTTACTACTTTCATGTGCACTCGCAAGCAGACATCTTGACACCACTTTTAAATCTGCCCTCAAAGTTACAACATGTGCTTTCAGGGTGGAAAACAAAGGTCACCATTCCGATTAGCTGCTATCTCCCAGTTCAAGCACTTTTGCTGTCTGGACACTGGTTCCTGTGGATGGGGTGTTACAAGCTTCACTGTCTGATATAGAAGGTACGTTACATTAGCTCAGTTAATTTGTCTTTTGCACAGTTTTGTTACTGTTAGCTGGATTACTGTTGGACATACAATCCTTTGACACACAGAAGCTGATGTCGCCTCTGATAACGTTTTAGAATTTTCAGTGTCATCAACGTCAATTGAGAAAGGTGCCTTTACTATCTGTGAATCTTTAATTGAAGAATATCCCAGAATTCATGTTAACATTGTCTACTCTTATTAATTCACTGTCTGTGTTCTGAGCGCTAAGAAAAATGGAAACTATTTATTTGTCACAACTTCACACTGGATGTGGTACTGGCTTGACATGTAAGCTAAAATACCTGGATTCTACAATAACTGTGTTGAACTTGGTGCATTAGCGTGGGCAATGCCACATTCACTACATTTTTAGTGGGTCCGGTGCACAAATACTGTGTGCATACTGCATACATACATACTGTTCGATTAGGCAAAAATACTTGAGCAGTGCTGTGTAGTCTTTTTACCCAAAGTCCATACTCTTACTGCAAAGTCACAGTACGTAGAACAGCAATGTGCAGGTATGCTGTGATAGAGATTCACAACAGAAAAAAGACTGTCGAGAGCATCTAAATTTTAATGAGACGAGACTTTCGTGCACAAGGCTGCTCTTGTTAATGTCTAACATGAAGTTACAAAATCCCAGAATATATAAAACATGTTGTAATGTGGAGAGCGAAGGTTGATACAGACGTAACAATAATTATACAATCATATATAATAAAATAAAAAGGGGGTACAACTTCCCCCTCAACTCAACTCGACAACTCAATAACTCTACTTATTCTCTACCTTACAACATGTCTTATATATTCTGGAATTTTGTTACTTGATGTTAGACCTCAAGAAGTACAGCCTTCTGTGCAAAAGTCTTCTTTCTGTTGTGCACAATCATTATACAGTAAATACGACTATCCATTTCTTGTCATTAAATGCTTTTTCTTTTTTTTTCTGCAGTGATGAGCATCCATAAGGACACATGCCAGAAAGGGAGTCTCGTTGGATGACAAACCCTCATCACCTCATGAGGATACAATGGTTGACGAATGGTTCTCAAGCACATCGAAACTTCAACAAATAATTCGTGAAAAAGCCAGTCAGTGCTAGCACCAGGAATTGAACGTGGACCGTCCTGCTACCAGTCAGAGATGTTACATTTCAGGCGCTCATTGACTTTTGGTGAATTACTTGTTGACTTTGTCCCAAGGTGGAGCTCGCCACAGCTCATTTGCTTATCTGTTAATGTTGTGATGTGTGTTGCGTTTTTCTCTTTGTGTGTTCCAGACTCAGAACGGTTAATTTGGATCAGGTCAGGTACGTTTCATTTAGACATGGCAAACATAAAGTGGTGTTTCTCAACACAACTTAGCAGTGGCCTTCATGCATTACTGCTACGGCCATTAAGCGTGAATGGAAAGCTGCTCATTATGCATGATGTAAAACCCCAAGACTAGGGAACACGAAGGGACAGACACAAACACGTCCCTTTGTGTTCCCTAGTCTCGGGGTTTTACATATGCATCATCTTCACCAGCTTGCTTGCTTCCTAGCCATTTTTTCTGCACATTATGCTCACTCTACTTTTATCGTGTGCTATATAATCTTGTTCAAGTTCTGTCAAACGACGTGTAATGCTATAAAAAAATTCAATACACTGTTTATGTGGGTTGAATGGCAGCGCATGAATGCAGGAAGAAAACTGTCATGTTATGGCAAGTGTTTACGTATTGTACATTTAACTACTAATTTTATTGGTTAGCTTTCGCCGGCGTATCATGTCAAGCCATGTTATATTAATTTGCAACATGTTCTTCCTAGGAACCAGAGCAGCTGATACACAGTGAGAACATAGCCCGTGTGTGTTTGTCTTTTCCACCGCAGCCCTTGGGTTCCCTCCCTGATGGCTACACATGTGAGGGATAGGTTTCAGAACTGGTAGTTCCCGTCAAGCGTGAATTGCTTTTCAGGGGATCATCACGCTGGCAGATGAAACATATGGTTTAAATTATTTGCAGGACAGGAATTGCGTAGCTTCACACAAATACTACTACTACAACGTAAGAGTGGTTTCAAATCTAGCTTTTTTGTGTTCCTGACGTTATCGCACAAGATGTAGTATCCACTATGATCCTTTATATGGGGGGTATGTACAGTGCAATCAACAGATGCTATTTACAAATCTGTGTTTTCTACTGTGTTGAAATGGGGTAGTTTGTATCTGAGAGCCATAGTGAAACACAGGCAGCCAAGGACAGACTTTTGATGCCCTCGAGAAACATGGCAACACATTGCAGGTACTCTGGATGCTGCCTAAATTTCCAGAACACACAGCTCAAGGCAGCGGTTAAATAACAAGTGGTTAGAGAAATCCAAGACAGTTGCATGTGTAAGCAATCCGCTGTTGGATTTGCTTCTGTCCGAGATACGTTATCTCAAAGGGAACGCACGGATACACTCAATGATACTAGGGCTGCCTGTGAAAGAGAATGAGGAGAGGGGAAGATATATAACCCCTTTTTTCTTGTCTGTTATTCTATTGGTTAAATTGTCATTTGCTTAGCAGCATATATGTGTATATTCCAGAGTCTGCTAATAAATATATCAGTTTAGAGCTAGCAGTCGCATTGTAGATGTCTCATCCTGTCCTTGGCTGCTTGTGTTTCACTATGGCCATGCTTTCTATTGCAAAAACAGAAAACAAAAAAAGACAATAGAAACACACGAAAAGAGCGACCTAAAAAGCTGCCTGTTCTAGTGCTCACATGGAGGCAATGCAATGAGGTATGTTCCATTCATGAACTGTGCATAGTAGTACATATCACAACGGCAACCGATTATTTAGATTTTTCTTGAAGTACTTTGTTTTTAGGAGCTTTGTTTGCACAGTCTATTATTGGAGCTTTATGTGATTCCCCTCTTGAGATACTTTAAGATTGCTGATGGTGTGCAGTTTGTTAATTTTGAAACTGTACTGTGCTGAGGTACAAAAACAGAATTGTCATGTCCGCATTTGAGCACATAGGAATAATTTGTAAGTACTTCCCTTGTTGACATTAATACTTGCACCAGGTCACAACATTGTTGATTGATGGAAAATGTAAATAAATATATTTATTTGCTTGCAAAACAATGCACAAATGTCTTCCTTTCTAGTGAGATATTCCCTGTTAAACAGACATAAATGTGGAAAAGTTAAAGGGGCACAATTATGGTAGAGTCTAGCGTTGCTTTTTGCCACTTCACATATATTCACTGTTATTCGTGTGCACATGTAGGAATAGGAAGGTAGAGAATGCGCATAAAATATTTCGTATGCAGCCACACATATGGTTTAGAAGATTAATTAGATGATGTCCAAGCATATATAATTGTGCTTCATGTGCAATGGGTATGCTAACGAATTGCTTCCATGAAGCCTTTTTATTTATTTTTATAAATTCTTTTTATAAATCTTTTTTATTTTATATAAATTTCATATTACATATTGTCTACTTGTATTTTTATAAATTTGATAAATTAAAAACTCAAGTTACATGGCCCCTGTAAGAGTGCCCTTTGCAAATGGTTTGGTAACATGTCTCTAACTGTAAAGGTAAGAGGCAATCGAGAATGCTGCAGACAAGGTTGCAACTTACATATTGCTTATCATGTCCTACACACGAAGTGATTTGTACAATAATTCCTGAGCACGGAATTAATTCCGAGGCTGGCCAGTGATGTTACCCAGGACGACAGGTCACATAATTGTTTCTAACACTTTTACACCCCATGGGCTGAGTTGTGAATTGAAAGAGCACTCTACAGAAGGATAAGGTGCACCTGATTTCTAGGATCTATGCTATGCCCTAACTCCATTTCTAAAAACACCATTTCTAAGTGGCAATATGTGCTCTGGTACTTCTTTTGCGTCTGCATAGTGTGCAACCACATGGCTACTGGAGCTTTCGTGTGCCTGTTTTTGTGCGACGGTGCTCATTACAAACAATATCCAGATGTTAGACATAAAATGCAGTAGTTTGTAGCGTGCCACACAACGCAGCGTGACATGGGAGTGTGTGATTCAAAGAAAGCTTCTGGAAAATGCACAGAATCCCATAAAAAGTTTAAAATGTGATTTGTATTTCGTTTTACGTCTCTCGTCGTTACATACCATCGTCGACGCTGTTGCACATTGATAAATCGTATGTAAAACTTGTCCCATAGCATTATGCGGTTTCTCAAATACATAGCACAATTTTTTCGTGCAGGAATAAAACGCTGTCGGCATTTTCTTGCTAACACGTCTGTCGAAACGTCAGTCTCTACAATGGGCAAGTGCTGTAAAGGGGCTAACGCAGACGCGACTTGATACAAATTGTACGTGCTCACAAAACACAAATGACGAATTCCAGTCACAACATCGCACAGAGGTTGGTTCGCGAATGAGTTCGCAGCTGCTGCACTGTTTACTTATCGCGGAACGGTGGAACCCACTGATCTCTATGTATAAAGGCTGGATCGCGCATGGGAGAGGGGCTCGTGGGGGAGAGGCGTGCCTTCGGGCCGCCATGTTGGTGGGCCCTAAAGTGCTGTGTGTGCCCATAGAAAACAATGGGAGGCAAGAGAGATTGTGAGTATTTATTGCGCTGCTAGCATTGATCGTTGTTTGTCATCACACAATTTTGTAAGGTGCCAGTATACTTATGTATCCTAACAGTGTTTCACAAGCGTCCTGCCGTTCGATTCTTAATTGCGTTATGTTTTGCATTCCGAAACTAGACCGTCACTGCAGTGCAGCGCTGGGGATTGTACTACAGCACGTTTCCCAGCCAATATTTCAATAAGAAACGACTTGAGGTTAACAACAACCATGTATATAATATCCCGTACTGCGTTCTGGACAAAAATTGTTTCATAAAGAACGGTCCGGGAAAAGATATACTCGCATGGCAGAAAGAGATCGTTCTGTAGAATCACAGCCGGCGTTTTAGCCGTGTATGCGTTTAGTATGATTTATATCAAGCGTCGACTTAGAAAGAGTCTTTTAGTAAACGACAGCGGTGCTTTGCCTCGCAAATATGGACACACCGAAGCAGCCCAAATAATTACTTCACGCAATTAGATCACACTCGATAGGACAGTTAATCAGGTAGTGATGTAAGCTTAATCAATTAAGTTACTTAGAAAGTGGTAACACCTCCTTGAGACACAGAACTTATCTCTTTTTGAAGTACAGCCCTTCTATGTTTGTTTGCTTCTTCCTTTATTTGTTCTGATTATTTGCAGGCGCGGTTGTGCCAAACTGAATGTCCTTCTCCAGCACTCACATGCTTTTGTTGAATACAACTGTAGCGTGAGAAAAGCTGCGTGGGGACGGGGTCCTGCTATCCAGTGCTGACTTTGTCATGCTTGTTATGTGGAGCATGTTCCAAAAAATGCACCTCCACGTATGGTCTTCAAATTGCAACAGGACTATTTGGAGACTAAAACAGTTGTGATTTTGTCATTTTGGCCCTCGTGTACCCAGTCTGTGAAGGGCAAACAAAAAAGCCTAACACGATATGCTTTTGTAATGAAGATCACTGATGATGAGTAAAGTGAATATACCAGTTCAAGTTTATTCAATATTTTATATCATTCATTATATTATTCAACATTTTATGTCAAGTTTATACAACATCAAGTTTATTCAAGCTCAAGATTTATTTCTTGCACTTATGCGTTTCAGGATACAATGAACGTGCAGGGAGTTCGCAAAAGACTTCATTTATTGTTTTGTGACCTTGCTACAATGGCAATATATATTTTAGGAATGACAATGGTGAGGTACACTCTCTCAATTTTAGGTTGGAATGAGCAATGAATAGCGACTTCCCTCGTGATATTTTCTCATATATGCTAAATTTTAAATTTAATGTGATCGAATATGTGATAATATAATAATAATATATAAGAATATAATATGTGATAAATGAATGTGATCAACAGTAGATGTAAACAACATGAGTAGCCAGAGAAGTGCACTCTCAATAAATAATTTTCTTCTTATAGCGTGTATGTGCATACCTATTAACTGAAACAATTATCACAGTTCCCTGACAAGTTTTAATTTCTGAGAGTGTACTGTAGAGGCTGCTTAGACCTACAACAGTTCATACAAGGTATTATATACTGTGAATGCCTTTAAAAATCCCATGTGACACATATGCCTTTACTTCCTGGAGGTGCTGTGGTAGTCAAAGTTTGTGGGCATTACGCAGGTTCTGCACCCATTTCTTGAGTATGTCGAGGCAGCTGTGAAGTAACCTGCATTGATGATGATTATTCCAATTTTTATGGTGCATCGACAACAAAGGAAATAATACATCAGAACATTGGTTTGGGTGCAACCAGTTAAAAATGTATTATGTATATTGTTTAATAAATGCATTGGACAAATGTTAAAACATCAGTTTAAAACATGGTTTACAATCCCTGTATCTTCTAAAAATTAAAAAGATTAAAAACTATTCTAAAAAGAATATGGGGAACTCTTCTAAAAAGAATTATAATCTCTAATTATTATATTGCTGGGTGAAGGAGCCTAAAGTCTAAGGTGTGTTTCTGATGTGATCATGTAAGAAACTATGTAAAACTGAGAGAGGCTAACCACAGTGCGTGCACTGAGGTTGTTCCTTCCTGTAAAGTAGAAACCAGTGGATGAGGAACGTGATACTTACCTGTACACCCAGCCGTATCACACTGCACAGATTATTCACTGGGTAGCCCTCATGACGAAACCTGTATTGAGAGACCACTTTTGCCTTAAAAACTGCTACAAATAGCACGACACGCTACAAATTATTACTATCGTAACAAGCTGACGATATAGCTCAGACACAAGGCGTTATTCAAGTCGCGCCACACCACCGTTACGTAGGATTCTTTGTCACAAATCAAACCAAGGCACAAAACAATACCAATACATGAAAAAAGGTGACAATGGTGGTCTCATCATGACGTAATACCGAACTTGTGCGCGAAGGTAATTCAAAGAAATGAATGTGGCACTTGCTTCCGCAGAGAACACCGTGTACCATGGTAGCAGTGCATGCGAAAAAGCGCTTGAGTGCTTGCACATATATTGATGACAACACTGCCTGTGTAGTGTAACATGTTCTTTCAAGCATGTTATGCACTCAAACCGTATTTGCCGCCGGGTAAAATGCAAGTGTGCTCGATTGAACGTCGGAAGAGCGATCAAGCAACCTGCATCCAGTGCTAGTTTTGGGCAAAAAAACACTTCATAATGGTCAACTAAATATACAGAATGGACGCCTATTTATTCCTCGATAAAGAGTGACTCACCTGTATAAATTTAGGCCCTGTATCCTTGCCAGTACGGTTGGTACGACCGTAATTGCAAGAAGTTGCCATGATCGCTGCGGCGACTGTTGTGGGTACACTAAGATGGCGGCCGGTTTCTTCACGCTCGCACTCCCTATCCGCGATCCAGCCTTTTACAATCGAGATCAGTGGTGGAACCCGGCTGTCCGCCATCTTCAAGCACAGATACGTGAAGCCGCGAGAAGTCGTAGCTGAAGACAAGTACGAAGGCGCGTACACGTCACAATGCCCGTTCGGGTGCATCTACGTCATAAAAATGGCTGCGCCCATGTGTGTTTCGGAATGAATTATCTATTTTTTTGACATGGTACTGTACCGAACTGAGAGAATGAAAGTGCATTTTGGGGAGAGCTGGATGTGGGCTTTCAGAATATCACAACCGTTTCGACTATTTGGGATATCGGCATAGCTGACCTTTAAACGCATGAAGCGCCTCACTTTATCCCTCAAAGAAACTGTCGAGTTTCGGGAGTTGGGCTTTGCTTTTAGCGCAAGAGGAACACGGGGATGCTAAGCCTAACGGATTCGAAACTTGTCATCTTGCAAGAGGTAGTGTCGCTGAATTGGGCTCGATCACCTCACTTTAGTGAGGTTACTCTAGGTTAGGTTCTACAGATTTGGGGGGTCTGGGGGGCGCCCCAACCTCCAGGCACGCACTAGGCGGTGCGGGCGTCGAGACCGTGCCTCGGGTTAGATCAGAAGGTCCTCAGTAAAGATGGCGGATCGCCTTCAAGGAACCGGCGATAAAATTTAATTTTTATACGTTTTACGCAATATACGAGGGTCATTCCTGTTTAATTTCGTTACTAATTAGCTCCACTTTCACGTAAAAGCGTTTGATTTTTGTTTTTATTCTTTTTTCTTTAAAAAAGCCTGGCTCTAAAAAAAGCCAGTGGTCCCGATACGGAACTACATCCCGTTTGAGGAACTGTCGTGTTCGTCACTAAGGATGATCTTGATTTATGTTTGCAGTGCCAGCCTTTTCGAAGTGTGTTCGATGTTTGGAGGACTGCCTGGTGCATCAGATGGATTGTGTGTCCGTGCAACGTGCGCTCCATATGCATGTGTGGCTTGGGAATAGTGAGTCGTGTATGTTTCCATTCGGCGAACGATGATGTGCTGGATGCAATTAAAGGTATGTGCACGCCAATAAAATTTACTGTTTCAAGTTCGATGTCCTTGGTGCATTTCCTTCTTTTCTTTTCTTTTTTTGCTAAGCCTGGAGGTCATTTTTCTGTTAGGGAACAGAGCACCTGCAGCTTTAGCAGGCACCGCGAGCCTCTTGAAGTCATCTGGCACTTTTTTTTTTTATGTGCCAGTTGATCAGGCGGCACCTATCCGTCATTGGGTTTAGTGTAGTAAACAGTTTCTCAAAGTTAAAAAGAGGTCTGAGAAACAAACAATTCCCTTTAGTACTGGTGATGGTCTTGCACATACTCAGCCCTTTACTTTCATAGAGGTGTTGAGAGCGTTATCGTCTGTAAAAGCAACTGCTCCAGGGTTACATATTCTATATACAAGTCGCATGTCCGAGGAGTAAAAAAAATCTTGCTTAGATTCGTTAACCAGGTCTGGATAGAGGGTACACTTCCATGCATGTGGAAAACTGCTACAGTAATTCCATTCTTGAAACCCGGAAAGGATGCTTCAAATCCAAGCAGTTATAGACCCATCGCTCTTACGAGCTGCCATGCCAGACATTCGAGTGAATGGTTAATAACCGGCTGGTTCACTTCCTGGAAGAGAACCAATGTCTAGCTCAGTTGCAATGCGGTTCTCGGTCCGGGCGTTCGACGATGGATCATCTGATCCGTCTAGAGACGACCATCCGTGAGGCATTTGTGTGGAGACACCACTGTCTGTCTGTATTTTTTTATCTAGAAAAAGCGTATGACACCACTTGGCGGCATGTTATACTACTAGATCTCCACTCATTTGGAATACAAGGTCGTCTCCTTAAATGCGTTGCAAATTTCCTCAAAGACAGAGCATTTCGAGTTCAACTTGGAACAACTCTGCCATGTCCATTTGTGCAAGAGAATGGCGCGTGCCACTGGGGTCTGTCTTAAGCGTCACATTATTTCTGGTAAAGATCAACTCCGTGGCTACTGCCATCCCATGCACCATCCATAAAGTACTCTTTATACGTGGACGATATTCAGTTATCTTGTAGCTCCACAAACCTAAGAATATGTGAGGGTCAAATGCAGCTAGCAATAAATAAGCTAGTAAAATGGTCTTCCGAGAACGGATTTAAATGTTCACCAGAGAAGACAGTCTGTGTCCCATTCTCAAGAGTTAGGGGAGTGTTTCCACCACCCAGCCTCAAACTCGATGGCCAGGATCTTCCTGTTCAGTCCAAACATAAATTTCTTGGGGTCATACTCGACAAAAAGCTTACATTTCTGTCTCACATAAAAAGCTTGAAGGTTAAATGTACAAAATCTCTAAATCTACTAAAAATAAATATTGGCACTTATGTCTTGTGGTGCGGATAGGAAAACGCTGCACAGGGTATACACTTCAACAATCCGCTCAAAACTCGATTATGGCAGCATTGTGTACGGTTCAGCTCGTCAGTCTGTATTAAAAATTCTAAACACGATACACCATCAAGGGTTACGGTTGATATTAGATGTATGCCCTCAAAATCAAAAGTTACCTCAGCACCCTGCACTTTCTTGTATTAAACGCACATTGAACGCCTTTTTACCAGTTGACCCAGTGTCATGCCTCCATTCAGCATGCGGCTTGCAAGAGATGCTGAACGTTACGGCTTCACTCCTTACAATTGTTTTGTCGTGGAGTCACCTAAGGGGATTCCTCCGTGGCAGTCTCCACCAGAGTACAATTGCTCATTATTAAAGTACGACACGCATAAAACCCCTACGCAAGTACTGCTGCAGGAATTTGAAGACATCAAACAAAGCTTTCCAGAACACATCGAAATATACACAGACGGCTCAAAGTCCAGTACTGCAGTAGCATGTGCTATGGTCTCAGGTACATGTACACGATCTCATCAGTTAAAGCATGTGACATCAATATTTACAGCAGAGGTTTATGCAGTCATTTTAGCTTTAAATTTCATATTACAAACTCACATAAGATCCTCTATAATATACACAGACTCTCTTTCCACTCTCCAGGCCATATGCAACTTGCATAAACAGAGAAAAAGCACCTCGTACAACGAGCACGATATTTGGCTAGCGTGGTGCTCAATAGGGGTTATCATCTGAAATTCTGTTGGATGCCAAGCCACACTGGTATACGGCATTGCTCCCTTTCAAATGCCCTATCAGGATCTTAGGTCAGCTCAGAATTTTGGGAACAGCAAACAGAAAATAAACTGCAGAGAGCAAAGCCCAATATTCAATGCTGCACCCGGTACCTAGAGGACAGGCTGCAGTGTGTGGTGCGATCACGTCTAAGAATCGGCCATACTTTTTTGATCCACGGGTTCCTGCTTCGAGGGGAGGAACCACCTGAATGCACCCATTGTGGCGAACCTCTGTCCGTTCTACATATACTCATCGCATGTTCATCTCATAACAGACACCGTAAAAATCATTTCAGTGAGTCTTACAACTACTTTTCACCGCTGCACCCGGCGCTCTTGTTGGCTGACGACGCTATATCGTTCCTTTTAATGCAGTATTTAATTTCACGAAAGACATCGGAATTCTTAACCAGTGGTGATTTTACAATGGTGGTTTTATACATTCATGAGATATTTTAAATAAACATGTTGTTTTCATTTAGCTAGTTCATCCTTAACATTGTAATGGCGCATTATGACCGTAGTTGTCAATGCTTCAGAAAAACCTGAATCATCGTCATCATCATCATCAGCGTCCGCCCTGCTAAGCATAACGGTGTAAAAATGTGGCTTTCATTCACTAAAACAACTTCGACGGATATCGAAGACTCGTGGAGCTAAATGTTAATCAGCACTATCCGCTTTTTAAACACGGAATGTCATCTTACGAAGCAGTTGAGCATTATCTATGTTTCGAGGCCGTGAATTTCTGCGAGATCAAGAATTTCGCAACCGGGAATATCGCGGCCCTAAAAACTAACCATACCATATGAATAAGAACCACGTGCTATATAACCTGAGCCTACGCTATTTTAAAGTACTTTCTATTCCAGTTTAGTTAAAAAAAATAAATTTCATGCAGACGCAGGTACGCTGAGCATGCTTTGAAAGTGCTCACAGTTCTGATTCAACCTTTCATCTTCTTAATAATCTTCCTTTAGGTAACAGAGATAACACAGGAACATTTTTCCTTAAACTAACTCTAGATGAAAAGCTTTCAAAACACGGTTATGACCAAGCAAAAGAGTGTAGTAGCAAACGACAAGGTCACACGCGCATTTGTGTGACATCACAACTCTAGCTTACCCCCCTCCCCCCTTTTTGGAGCAGGGTCGAGAAGGGTTGTTCCTAGGGTTAACCCTGGCTACGATTCTCCGCTGAGTTATGACCTCATTTCGACTACCCTGGCTAGTTTTCACCCACTTCGAGTCACTCGGAGTTGCCAGAGTTGAATAAGAAAACAGGCCCAATGCACACTGGACAGGTGCTGGCCTGACGTCATTGCAAACGTCATCACACTATGGTATAAAAAAATGGTGGCACCCATGATTTGCAGTCCGACCGTTTGTAAACCACGCGATTACTGTTCCCGAGGCCGTTCGATCTATACCAATGAGTTTCGTACCAATAATTTATTATCTTAGGGAAACAGGTTGGCCTGGGCGTGTGTGCCAAGGTATACCTAAACTGGTAGCGTAAACAAGCGAAAATACCAAAACAGACCCATCGGCAAAGCTACCAGCAAGAGGCGCAAGCGATCCTGGGTGTTGGTATGGTGGGCTAGAAATACGGGTGTACCAATCGGCCTATCCAATGCATGGGGAAGGGGGGGTCCCTCAAATGAAGGATAGATCGAGTCGTCGCTCGCAGCGAACCATGCGGATTCGCCATGTTGTATGTTTCACAAATAAAAGTATTTGGTTGGCTGTACAGGGCTGTGTTTGTCTCGTCCTTTTTCCTTTTCGTTGTCGCCTCGTACTTTTTTTTTTTAACTTTTATCGCTTTTAGTACCTATTATTAGAACCCTCTGTGTCTATAGTGCTCAACTTTTAAGACTCATGAATTTAATACGGTCATTCACAGGCCACTTCGTCCAATCCAAGACGGGGCAAAAAAAAAAAAAAGGGCGGCATGGCAGTAGCAGCTCCCCATAGAAAGTATAGTTTGAGATAGTTCACACAGCACTGGGCACAATGCAAATGAAATTGACAGGACTACTAAAATGCAACGTTATGCATTCCAGCCGGTCAATCAGGGGCCTTCCTGCTTGTCTCGCCTTTCAGCGTGACCGTGCTGCCATCGACTTCTACCGCCAGGCGCCCAGTTATTTGTAGTCTGAGATAACTTACCCAACGCTTGGTTATTGTATTCATTCAAACGCCGATGTCCGCAAAACTTACTGCGTTGCCTTTTCAATCCCCCCGCTGTCTTCAGTGTTGGCCGACGGACAAGATGGCAACCCTAACCAGTGGTGTCGAAGGAAGCAACGTCTCTCACCCAGGCATTTCTTCTAGCATGTTTCTCTCTCTCTCTCTCTCTCTCGTTATGATTTCGATGGGTGAACGTAACTTTCGTAATTTTTCATGTTTCGTTTTATTAGAGGTTATCCGCCATACACGAAAAGTATTTTACTTTATATTGGCTATGCATGGTGTTTTATGTGGGCATGCAGAGAACCCGGGTGGAGCGGGCTCACTGATTTTTTTTTTTTTTTCATTTGAGAACTGAAAGAAAATACGACAGGTAGTGTTTCCAATTGACTTACATAACTACTAGCTGAGGAGAGCACAAGACGGCGGTTATGACTGTCCCGTTCATGACGCCCCGGGGTAGTTCGTACAAAAAGAGCTCTCTGCCAGGCTTCACTTTCGCAGATATGTCTCCGCCAGACTTCACTTTCGTAGATATGAAGGGGTTCTGAAAAAAAAGGGGAGAAACACGAGCATTTCATCACACGAGCATCACATTTCAGCAGTGATGGGCAGTACTTGAAGTAGCAAGTACTCAAGTAGTAATTGAAGTACATTTCTGTGTACTTGTACACTACTTTAAGTACATTTTAAACTGTGTACTTTGTACCATACTTAAAGTACTTTTTTCCGAGTACTTTCCCATCAAGTACTCAAGCACCCAAACTTGAACTCCAAACAAAAAATCACAAAAGATTATAAAAAATGCACCCTACTAGAAGCGCTAAAATGACAACAACGAAACGAAAACACACAGATAGCGCTATCTGTGCGTTTTCGTCTTCTGAATAGAATATTTATTTCACTTGTCTACGAAATGTTTAAAACATGACAAAACCTGACTGGTGAAAAATCTCGGACTAGTGTGCCACACGGCCGCCGTCCTTTAGAAACAAAACGATGTCATTTACCATCTCCAGTTCCAGTATACAAGAAATGCAAGGTACGTACTATAAGAGCATTAACTTATGGCTGTCTAGCTAAGAGAAGTACACTATGTATAGATGAGGCCCGTTAGTCGTACATGTCCGTTGTGAAGAGCAACGTGGCGGCAGGAACTCCTGCTCACGCAACAAAAACAGTCTGTGTTCGAAGTATAATCTGTCACCAGTTGAGTCACCATGTAGAGTCTAGGATGCATCAGGCGGTTTCTTCTATTCTGAGCTACGGCTGTGCAGCGAAATTTCCAAAGCGTAAAAGTCCGAGCCTTGTCCTCATCTGTTGCATAGGCCGATACCGAATGGAAAAGCGGCGACACACAAGTGTTCACAGAGTCCTTGTTGTGACACACTCTCGTAGCACATCGTCACTATTCTCCTCGGCGCCGCAGTTGGAACATGAGGGGCTGCTGAGAAGACCCCCATCTGGCCAGTTTGTCTTTCGTTGGCAATATCTGCCAACTAGCTTTCCAGAAAAAATCGCTCACTTCACTGTTCAGGCCAGTGGGCTGCCTTCCCTTCTTGAACCTGCCCAAGTGTGCGTCACCTTGTTCGATGCTCTTTTTGTGGAAGAGTTCTTCGCATAAGCGAGAAACTGAGGCGAGTCGAGGGTCCGGATCAGGCACAGCTTCCTGTAAACGATTGAATTGCTGGACTACCTTTTTGTAAATCAATCGTGTGTAGCGAGCCGCCCAATCTGCAACGCCATCAGCGCTCGTTCAAATTGGTCGCGCTAATAAATGCACGGCGCACGGGCCGCTCGGCCAGTTGATTAGCCAGAACGTTGTCTCTTTCCTGGAACACGCTACCTACAAACTGGTGACCCGAACGTGATGAAGAACAGACGGCTTGCCGGTGGGCCAGAGTCGTAGGCCGCCGCTATCGACCGGCCCCCAAGTTTCCCGTCCAGAAGCACGGCTGAGTGCACTTGAGGGCACGGTCGCCAAACTTCTGGTGATAATAGCATAGATCCCCCTGGGAGGCCGGGCTGCGGGAAGGGGATCGGCGCCGACAAGACATGACCAGAATTCAGGGACACCTCCTTTGATGCAGGTTCTGCCTGATAGCAGAAGAACATGTAGGAAAGCCAACTTGAAAGAAAAGTATGCGGTGAGGAAGAAGGAAGATGGAAAGAGGCGTGGGCAGACGAGAAAGGGAACATCAGATATCGCGCGCGGAGCCCGGCTATCAGCAGCAATTGCCAACGCAGAATGAAAACGTGATAATCAGTTCTGATAATTTTTGCCAATCCTTTCTTTGCTGTACTGCTGCTCATAATTCTGGGCTGCTACTCGTAGCGTGTGGAACGGGATGACCGGCACTCGTAAGGCTTGTCAATATACATTTTTCTTCTCTCTGTGGGAAATAGGGATGCCGTCGACATGAGAAATGTGCGTCCTGGGGCGACTTCTAAGGAGACTGTGCCTGTGTATGTGTGACAGAGTCGGAAGAAAACCTCAGAAATTACCCTACATTATGATGAAAAAAAAAAAAATACTCCATAGGCTACTAAGACGAATTCAGTAACTGCACTTCACTTTGTTACTTGTACCTTGTTACTCCGTTATCACTGTATCATACACTTCAGTTTGTTCTCGGCCTTATCATGAGGACCTTTCAATGCTTAATTCCAAATTTTGCGAGTTATAGTCTCTTCCTGACACCATCAAGAAGGCTTTTCGGCTACCAAAGCCCTCCCCTAAAAAAAATGAAAATAAACAAAGAAACAAGCGGAAGAGTGCTTATTTTCAGAACATCTGTATAGGTGGCAGCAGAGTCACGTTCGACAGAAAAAGTGATTGGTAAACCAACAGCTCCTAGATAGCGTCGGGCTGCACGCTTACGTCACCTATGGAGGCCTTTCCTATACTTTGCGATCTGCTTCGAGCTTTCTTCTCGTTCGCTCTTTCATTTACTTCATAGCAGCATCCACAATAGTAACAGCCGGCCTTCCTGTGTGACGTAGGGCGCGGGCCTTCTCCTCATCTTGGAGGTGTTGGGTAAACTCTGCTCAAATAAGTACCAGAAACCGAGAAAAAGGAAGAAAGGTGCAATCGCAAACTGTGGAGATAAGATGGTAGGGAGCAACGGACGTCATATCAAAGTTTCCTTTCGCCGCACCAAGAGTAGAGTCGCGCAAACGTCCGTGATGTTTCCCGCAGATAATCGATATTCTTCTGGAATTTTTGTGGGCGTCCTACTCGCTTTATTGTGGAATGGGGTGAACATGGTAGAAAATTTTAGCAAACCGTTCATAACGTGGCTTGCCTGAACGTGGCTTGCCAGTGGATAAGATTCTGAGTCTTACATAACTGCAAATTGGCAGCGACAAGCATGATAACCTTGTAAATTGTCTGCTAAATCTGCTTTTATGCGCTTGCTATTGATAACCTGAATAACCTGAAATAAGAGACTTCAACTAGCAAGCAACGACAGTTATCGCAGTCCCATATGAAGACACTTTATAATATGCGAGAAGCGGTAAGGAAAAACGCAGATTCAAGTACATACAAGTTTTCTGACTCGTCGGAAGCACTATAATGCTTAATCCGCATTCTCCGTGGGACGTGCATGACTTGACATGACAGTTTGATTAAAATGCATGGGAAGCCTTGTGAGAGCGCAGGAGAGCACATTGTTAAGGGTGAACAAATACAATTTAAAAAGCGAAACAATAATTTCGACCCCACGCGCCTTGCTATTGTAACGATGGCGGTTAAAGGTGCTTCACATTCGACGGGAATTAATGATCATCAAAAATTGTCATTTACTTATTTTTTAATTCGTTTGCCAATATGTTTAATACTTGACATCAATTATTATTTGACAATGGGTTGGGGGGATTAACAAGTACAGCATGTTTAGTCACTATGTGTCAGAGCGGAAAAACCTATTCGGTTGTCCAACGGGTTAAGAGTGAACAACCCTGGCCCTTGTACTGCTTTTTGGACACGAAAAAGTGGGTTAGCATGAGGAATGTGTTTACGGGGAAGCAGATTACACAAAGTTAAATGTTCCTTAGGAGAACTGCAGCTTTTTTTTCTTGTCTTTTTTTGTCATTTTCGACACTCCAAGTGAACCAATTAAAAAAATCGATCAAACGACCGCTGCCGTTTCGATCCAACGGCGTTCGATCAAATGGTTTTCGACCAAATGTCCCGAGTTCGATCAAACGGCTTTCGACCAAACGGCGTTCGATCAAATGTCCCTGAACCTATGAAATGTTAACACCTTGTCATTCTGCAGAGGGGATGAGGGTGGATATACGTTTATTTCGGAAAGGTCAGCCTGACCGAAGGTCGGCTTGCTATTCCTAAAACAAAAATATAGCACAAAGATGGAGCAAAATCGAATATAAGATAACGAAGGTGGGTGAAGTGTGACGACATGAAAGGTCAACCCATAATTTCTTCGTGAGGGGACTTCCTATAACGATGTACAGTCGACCCGCGTTTATCCGGACTTTGTTTATCCGGATCCTACGCTATCTGGACAAAAAAGCACGGAACAGATTTTTCCCCATGTATTTCGCCCTCATTTATCCGGACTTCAGCTTCCGGACTCAGGGTAGAATTCCAGGGAACAGAAGTAACTACTACCCAACAATCGGATTCAGTTTTCCGGTCATTGTCCAGGAAGGACACTTGGCCCGCACCTAGTCAAGGGAGGTCGAGGACCCTGGTCGTGGCCTCCTTTTTACTGACACAAAGAGGGTGTTGCTATGAAGAATTTTCTCCCTGTCCGACTATGTACGTTACACTGAGCAGTCTGGTCATTTCAGACTGAGAAGGTCCGCAACGAGGACTCCTGCGCTGCAATCACAGATGACGACATCGTCGTCGTCGTCGACGATGTCGTCGCTTCCGATTGTGTTCAAGAAGAATCTGTTGATGAAAGTGGGGATGAGGGGGGGGGGGGGGCGCCAGCTGTGACGGTAGAAAATCCGCCGGCGGCACTGAGAACGGCGCTAGTATTTTCCGAGCAACAAAACAATATTTCTCAACTTAATGCCATTAGCAAAGGTTTGCAAGAACTGAGTGCGTGTATTAGAATGAAACAGATGACAATGGATATTTTTCTGTGTAATGGTCAATAAAGATGTGTCAATGGTGGATGTCCTTTTAGGATCACTCTGGATTTTCGTGTTTCACTTATCCGGTTCCCCCGGAATCCGGACATTTTCACAGGAAACGAGGCCGTCCGAATAAACGCGGGTCGACTGTAGTAGGTTCGGATGCAATGAAAAGTGGTCTACCTTTCACATACTAGTCATGTTATGTCATAGTGCCTAATAAATAGGCCATCCAGGATAAAAATTGTGATGATCTTGCCTTGCCGTAATCTTAAAACTCTCTTTATAAAAAAGAAGAAAGGCATGAGCCTCAGATTGAACCAGGGAACATGAAAGCTAGAATCGACATCTGCATCACTGAACCACCAGCCCAGAATGTTGTCATCGTGAGAGACCAAGACGCAACCGCTTTGGGAACGCACACTCAGCAGCCGTTACTTCTTTCGTCGTGTAAATAATAATAATAATAATAACTTTATTTTTGTTCGGGTACCTAAAAACAACCACAAGGGTCAAAAAAAGAAAGGGTAAAAAAAGAAAAAAAAACTACTTTTATAATGAATCTTCACAATTCCTGAAAACAAGTTGAACGCGCAATTCTTGATTTGTAGAGCACAACCCTGAGAAGTCTAGTCAGCAAGAAACGAAACAGTAGTACTTTTCTGTGCCTTTAAAGATTATGAGAAAATGCCCTATCGTCGAGCGTTGGGCGAGTTTCGGCCGCTTTTTCCTGTCGTTCTCTCACTGCCAACCTTTGACAACACTGACATCACAAAACATGGGGCACCCCCGCTTCCTAGCGTCCTGGTCGATATCTTCGTTTTTCTTTTCTGGCAGAACGTACACACTTATCGAGCAGCAGAATCGGTGATTTTATTTTTGTTATCTCCGTGGTACATTGGTAGTTTTATTGCGTGACAGTTGTCACATGAAATCGCGAACTGCCTTGGAAGGTGGTGAGCAGACCAAAAGAGATAATGACGAAAAGAAGATCAAAGACGGCATGTTTTACGATAACGTAGACTGAGAAATGGCATCACTAATTCCCCTCACGCTTACTTCTGGGGACAAAGCGGGCTGTTCCATGATTTCAGGAACAACCTGATGTCAGTTGAAAAGGGGTGACACCGAGACAGGGAGAGGAGAAATTGGCCGCAAATCCCGCACAATGCTGAATTATTTAGTATTTTCGCACATTTTTAATACAGCACAAAAAGGCGCTGTCGTGTCGGTTCTTGTGGGGTACACCCTCCAGAGTTTTACTCTCTTTCAATCACGCAGTCAACGTATTTTCATTAATTACAAAGATTAATTGCAAAAGTTAATTAACGGCTGCGCTATTTACTGACACACCACTACCACTGAGTAGATCCCGTCGGGAATAGATATATTCAACGACTTTGGCGAAAAAAAATCAATCGCGGATTTAATAAAATTTATTTGGTCCTACGTCACGTACCCTGTGTATATGACAATAAGCACGCATGTATTTTTAACATATTCATTATTTTGGTACCTAGAACGAGTTAACCCGTAAGGAGATTACGGCCTTGTGCAATGCTGAGAAATAAAGTTTTGGCGAGTTGGGGAATAAAGCAAGTTTAAGCCAAAAGTTCGAACTTCATGTTAGAGGATTGACAATCACCTACATTATAACAAAAACGCGCGGCACTGTGCAAAACGGAGATTCCTGTAACGGTGAAGTAAGTCAAAATGAACAGCATGCAGTATGACATAGAGCCAGTACGGCATTATTAAGCCAAAACTCTGACGCTCTCGCCCTGCCGTTACTCTCATAAATCCCACTACAAAAAAATAAAAAATAGAAAATACATGAATAGAAAATACCGCGGATCGAACCACGGCTTTCGAAAGCTATAACCAAAATCGTTACCAGTGGGCCACCGCCCGTTTCTGTCACCTTCAGGAATGAAGATACAGACGCTTCGCAGGCCATACTGAGCTTGTCAACACTTCTTTTGTCGTGGGAACAACATTGGAGCGGCCCACAGATGCGCACACAGTTGCAAAGCGTAACAGACAACTTCACCTTTCATGTCCGACATGAACATTTTCTGCAGAGCCCATTGTTTTGGCCAAGTACGAGAAAAAAAGCACACCAATGCATTCTGCCACGAAGCCAACACGGCGAAAATAAGTCCTCCTTCTATGTTGTTCCAGCCTCAGAACATCAGTTCTTTCATGTTCATCAGTTGCCGCCCGCGTCGATCCCGTCGTATGAACGTGTATGTGAGTGAGCAAAAATGTAAGAGTGAAAGGAGGATGAGTGAGAGAGAGTGGCTGGTTTGTCCCTTCAGATGATGCACCCTGGAAGTGGCTGAGAAGGCGTGTTAGCTTAGCTCAATTGGTAGAGCCCTGGACCGGCAATCCAGAAGATATGGGTTCGAGTCCTACAACGGGCTAACCTTTTCAGTGACTTTCATCTTTCATCATTACAAAACTGTGACGTTCTTGCGCTTCCATTCCACTTGTACGCCATCGAAGGGCCTCTGACAACAACACCCATGTGTGGGCATTTCTTTCTAAAGCTCAGGGTCAACAGATATTCTAACAAAACCAGATGGGATGCATTGCTTCAATGAAGGGCAGAGAGTACGCCGGTCAAGCCAACTTTAAGAAGCTGTGTCCCGCACTTCTGGGAATGCTTTGGGAAGTTATTATCAGTGTGTGCAATATAACATGCACTGCTGTGTTGGCAGATGTTCTTAAAACCGAACGGCAATTGGTGACAAACAAAAAGTACACTGCTAAAATTTTCTCAAATACGTTAACACAAACGAATTCATCGAACAGCGACATCTTAATAATTAATATGACGACATCTTAATAATATGAAACATCTTAATAATTAATAAGAGATAACGCTTCAAAATTCGTGTTCCACCCGCGGGCTCATAATGTACCAACCATGCTCTCAAAATTATATCTAACTCAAGAAATGAGGTCAAGAGCAGTTACTAAATCTAAATAAGCAGAGAAAAGTTCAACTGATGCGTAAAGGTGACTTCCCTGCTACACACCGCTGCAACGCGGAGAAGCCACTTTGACTGTTTCTGAATTTTGGCATTTTGGTTAAGTTTGCCATGCAGGGGAACCGCAGACGATTGAGTGACTCTGAAACTTCTTCTAAATGTTGAATCTAGAGGTACCCTACAACGCATATCCACGGGAATATTACAGTGCATCATACATTACCAGAGATATTAAGCGATGAAATCGTTTCCTGCGTGAAAATCCCCATACCTCCCGTGTATTCATGGTCCGAAAAGCGGGATGTCTGGGGAACCAAATGTACTTCATGTATAGCGATATTTTTCGTTTGTATAAGCTTAGAATAGATGTCTGAACGTGTATCCTCGGGAATATTACGATACCTTGGATAGAACAGCTGCTACAGCACTTTTCTATTGTCTTGGCGGCAAGTTTCACTCAATGGTCGCGAGAGGGCGCAAGGCGTCGCTGTCCACGAAAGCTGGGGATGATGAGAGCGTCGGTACCGTGGGCGACCAGAAAGGTCAGCGCGCATAGCGGCAACAGCGTCCGTAAGCTCTTTGACTTGCGCTTGTAGGGCAAGGAACGTAGGATCAGACGGGGAAACAGCCGCGATGTTCTCAGTCCGCGTGAAAGGTGGCGCAGATGGGGCGGAGTAGTCGATGATGCGGTCCGCCAACTGGGCAAGGTTATCGAGGGAGACCTCGTCAGATCCGGCCAGTACCAAACGGACTTGCTGTGGGAGCCGCTGGAGGAAGAGCTCCCGCAGGATCGAGGGCTGAGTATCAGCCGAGTCTCCGAGGAGCCGCTTCATGCGGTGCAGTAATTGGGTTGGCCGCCGATCGCCCAGTTCTTCCTCGGATAGAAGTTGGCGGAGCCGGGATTGCTCGTTGCATTCAGTGTGTGAAAGAATAGCCTCCTTCAGCCGATCGTAGGGGTTGTCAGGCGGTGGTGAAGCCAAGAGGTAATCAACCGCCTACAACCGCGATCTGGTCAAGGCCTACCACCAGATCCCGGTAGCGCCCGAGGACATTCCGAAGACCGCCATTATCACTACGTTTGTCCTCTTCGAATTCGTCCGAATGCCGTTCGGTCTTCGGAATGCTGCACAGACTTTCAAGCGCTTTATCAACGAGGTCAGACGAGGTCTTCCATTCGTGTTTGCGTATCTGGACGACCTACTCATTGCCAGCAAGTCTCCTGAGGAACACGAAGCACACCTGCGTCAGGTGTTCCAGCGCCTGGACGACAACGGCCTTGTCATCAATCCCGGCAAATGCCTTTTCGGCGTTCCGTCGTTGGAATTCCTCGGCCACAGCGTGTCGGCGGACGGCATTTCACCGCTCCCGTCCAAGGTACAAGCCGTTCAAGACTTCCCCGTGCCTTCTTCACTGCGGAAGCACCGCGAGTTTCTCGGCCTCGTAAACTTCCATCGCCGTTTTATTCCACACTATGCCGACCTCTTGCGACCCTTGACAGACCTGTTTCGTACGCACACCAAGGCGAACTCCCCTCTGACTCTCTCCTCAGAAGCTCTCACTGCCTTCCAAGCCATCAAGGCGGCCCTTGCAGCAGTCGCCATGCTAGTACACACCCGGTGTCTTCGGCCCCTACACGCCTAATGGTGGACGCCTCATCTCATGCCGTTGGCGCCGTTCTCCAGCAGCAGCAGTCCGGCGATGATTGGGCCCCCTTGGCTTTCTTCTCTCAGCGGCTCAAGCCATCCGAAGAGAGGTAAGCACCTTCAGCCGAGAACTCCTCGCCATCAACTACGCTGTGAGGCACTTCCAGCATTACCTCGAAGGCCGGCGGTTCTACGTTCTCACGGACCATAAACCTCTTACGTTTGTCTTCAAGTCCATCCGTGACACATACTCCCCGACCGACCTCCGTCGTCTCTCTTTCATCTCAGAGTACACCACCGACATCCGCTTTGTTCGTGGTGATCAGAACGCTCCGGCCGACGCACTGTCACGCCTCGAGGGTGCCACGTGTTCGGCTGCCATGACCTTCGACACTCTGGCCGCCGCGCAAGCGGGAGATCCTACGCTTAGTCACCTTCTCTCAGACACGACCAAGCACTCCCTACAGCTTCAGAAGGCGCGTCTACCCTTTTCGTCGTCTGACATATCGTGCGACCTCTCTGGTCCCGTCCTCCGTCCCTACTTGGCGCCCTCCCTGCGCTTCCCTACCTTTCAAGATCTTCATAACACCAGCCATCCTGGGATCCGTGCCACGCAGCGACTATTGTCATCTCGCTTTGTGTGGCCGGGAATGAACACGGACGTTCGACGTTGGACGAGGGCTTGCATCGCTTGCCAAAAGGCCAAGATCACACGTCACACCAAGACACCCGTTCATCCCTTCACCTTGCCTGACGCACGGTTTCAGCACCTTCATGTCGACCTCGTTGGTCCATTACCCCCGTGCCACGGCCATCGCTACCTTCTTGCTATTGTAGACCGCTATACACGATGGCCGGAAGCGGTTCCCCTTCCCGATGCGACTGCAGATACCGTGGCGCACGCCCTCCTCTCCGCCTGGATCGCACGGTACGGCTGCCCCGCCCGCATTACCACCGACCAGGGACGGCAGTTCCAGAGTGCCTTCTTCAGGCGACTCATGGCGCTCCTCGGCATTCACCATCTGCGGACCCCAGCCTACCACCCCGCTGCAAACGGTCTGGTGGAGCGTTTTCACCGCCAGCTGAAGACCGCTCTCATCGCTCGTTAGGCCGGGACTCATTGGGTCGACCATCTGCCCCTAGTCTTGCTGGGCATTCGCTCCGTCCTGAAGCACGACCTTGCTTGCTCTGCCGCAGAGTTGGTTTTTGGCACGACCCTGCGTTTGCCCGCTGACTTCTGGTGCCCCGGTCAAACTGAGCAGCCTGTTCCCCCGGCCGACTATGTCCACGGCCTCCGACGCTTCTTCCGTCAGCTTGCTCCGACCCCTCCGCGCCAGCCCACCACTGTCCCGGTTTTTGTTCCCCAAGACCTCAAGTCCTGCACACATGCATTCCTGCGTCGTGACGCCGTTCGCCGTCCCCTGGCCCCTCACTACGATGGCCCCTTCCGTGTGCTGTGCCGGTCTTACAAGACGTTTACCCTCGACATGGCCAGACACAAACAGGTGGTGTCGTTAGACCGTGTGAAGCCTGCTTACATGGATTCCGACTCTCCTGCACCACTTCCTTGCTCCACTGTACGACCTCCGCACCCGGACCCCAGGCTCCGTCGTACAGTCTCTGGGGCCAGCACCCTCGGTGGGTGGTGGTAGTGGTGAAAGGGTTTGCCGTAGTCGGCCTCACGTATGTGGGCAACGTCACGACTGACGCCCTGGGGGAATGTGCGTCCTGGGCCGACTTCTAAGGGAACTGTGCCGACATATGTCTGAGAGCGTCTGAGGAAAACCCAGGAAAAACCCCAGACCCTCACCCAGCACCCTCAGCCAGTCTCCAACTCCCCCCTCAGCCAGTCGAAGGGGAGGGGGAGCCCTGTAGCGAGCCGCCCAATCTGCAACGCCATCAGCGCTCGTTCAAATTGGTCGCGCTAATAAATGCACGGCGCACGGGCCGCTCGGCCAGTTGTTCCCGTGGATTAGCCAGAACGTTGTCTCTTTCGTGGAACACGCTACCTACACGTGGTTCTTCAGCCGCCAGACATCTGTTGCTGAGTCCACGCGGCACTAGTGCTCTCCTTGATGGTTCTAGCCAGAACAGTACCAGCGGCCGTGCAGGGGAGTCAACTCGTTCCAGAATGTGCAGTACTCCTTTCATGGCAAAGATAGAGGAATACATCTCGATACACCGAAAGCTCCAGCCACCCGTGGTAACCAGTATTTTGTTCCGTTCCAGAAAAAACGAAATACAAGAGAGTTGATTTTAGCTGTGATTCTGGCTGGGGGATACATGATACGGGCAGCATACCACAAATTGTTACAGAACACCGACTTGATGAAGAACACCCGTTCTTGGAAAGAGAAGTTGAACTGCTGGGCCACCACAATTTGTCCAGCAAGTTTCTCCAAGATCACGATCCAGTTTCGCTTGCTGGCTCCGGCTTATGCGAAAAGCACGCCGAGGATGTTTATTTATGGGGTGTATGATATGTCTGGACGAAGTGGCTCTCTGAAACCCGCCACCGTAAGCGCCTTTGACTTTCATAAATTCAGCTGGGCTCCTGAGAGTTTCCCATACTGCCGAAAAATCTCGAACGTGTGTGTTACACTGTCGCTGTCCCTTAGAAATAAAACGATGTCATCCGCATAGGCTGATATTTTGACTTCTCCAGTCCCAGGGAGAGGAAACCCATTGATGCGTGCAGATAGCGCAACATTACGAACAAATGGCTCGAGATTGATTATAACAAGCATGGGGGACAGCGGGCATCCCTGCCTGACCCCTCTTGTGACTCTAAAAGGGGCTGATACTTCTGCATTGACGACGATTTCTGAAGATATATCGCTGTATAGGTTTTTCACCCACTCAGTGAACTTGGGAGGAAAACCAAAACACTGCAGCACCCACAGAAGGTAGTCATGCTCCACTCTGTCGAAAGCCTTCTTTTGGTCCAGGAACAGCAAAACACCTGCTTGACCCCTCGAGTTCATATAGGCTAACATGTCTCTCATAAGTGTAAGGCTCTCGAAGATGTTTCTACCTTGCACTCCACATGTCTGGTAAGGGCTTATGATAAACGGAAGAACTGACGCCAACCTTCTGGCAAGCACTGTGCTCAGAATTTTGCTGTCCACGTTCAGGAGCGTTATTGGCCTCCACGCGCCAGGGTCTGAGGGATCACTGTTTCCTTCTTTTGGTAACAAAATCACCCGACCACGTTTGAAGGAAGCTGGCACGACACCAGATGTTAGAATTCTATTCAACAGGGCTATCAGACCCTTTCCTATAACCGGCCAGAAAGACATGTAGAACTCTATGGGAAACCCATATGGCCCTGGAGCCGATCCTGTCTTCATGGCTGGGATGGTTCCGTATACTTCATAGGCGGTGACTGGTACTGTAAATGGGGTTTGGTACTCTGCCGGCACTTGAGGAAGATTTGAACAAAAACCCTCTGCACTAGGCGGGGGCCATTCTCCTTGCCGTTCAGTCTTGAACAGAACTTCAAAAAATCCAGTGAACCGAGCTAGGATCTCTTCCTGGTCATATGTAAGGGAGTCATCATCACGGCGAACGCTCTCAATTCGGCGCCGTACATTGTGACCAATTTCAGCATTGTGAACATAGCGCAGCATGTCTTTGTTTTGGATCGGGCAATTACGACTTCGCAGGATACAAGATGCCTTGGTAAGCCATTGCAAGGTGCGTCTCTGCTCCATTAGCAGTTGGTGCAGATTGTCTTGTGCCAGTAGAGTAGCTGCGCCACCTCTTTTTATTATCTTAATATATGTTCTTATAGTTTGGCGATGTACTTTGCTTTCTTTTCTTTGCCGGCGTGTACACACGCTTGTCGCCATTGGTCCTTACAGTCATCCCAACGTCTGGATAAGTTCTCACTTGCCGTTAGCGTGGTGGTTATAACACCTGTTAGGGATTGCACGGCATCCGGCTCCCGTAATAGCGAAGTATCAAAACGCCAGAAGTGTTCTTGAAAATGTTGAATTTGAAATCCTGTAAGTTCAACTAGCACAGGGAAATGATCTGAGACGTGACCTGCGGCAGCTGTAAACTTCAAGACTTCACAGTCTGAAACATTTTGTGATAAGCAGTCGGAGACGTAAAAGCGATCCAGTCGTTAGAGTGATGTCCCGCGGGGCCATGTGTGACAGAACGTATTCGGGTGCACCAAATCCCAGCAGTCTTTCAATTTGAATTGTGCAACGAGCTGGCGGAGTTGACGCGCGTGCCAAGCTGGCCGTAATACCCCTTCGCCTCGTGTGTCTTTGTTTGCGTCTAGGACACAGTTGAAGTCGCCGCCCAAAATCACGGGGTGGGGGTAGAGCAGAAATACATCCCGTTCTTTGAAGAAACTGTTGCCATGTCCTTGACGAGCTGGAGCATACACATTGATTAAGCGCACTTTATCCGAACCAATGACAAACTCAACGGAAATAACGCGACCTTTCGTGTCACTTGTAAAAGTGCATCTCGACACCAATTGATGCCGAAGAACAACGAGTGCAACCCCTTGTGATCTTCGAGCCGCAAGAGAGAATAAAACTTTCACCTTATGCTGATTCTCGAATTCCACAACGTCACTCCACTTCGCAAAGTTCGTTTCTTGAACAAGCACAATGTCACATCCTTGAGCACGGGCTAGTTGTAGGACGGTGTGCTGTTTGGTGTCGCTTTGGAACCCTTGTGCATTTAACGTTAGTATTCTTACTTACATAAAAAGGAAAAGAAACATGACGCTTTTAGTCTGTAGAACCATCACTAGTTTCTGAAGAGCTGCCTACTTTCATTCTCTTGCTGCTTACTGGACCTGAGGCTGACGACGATGAATCGCGATCACTTTGCAGTTGCAGTGTAAGTTTAGTTACGCCATTATGATCAGGATTTGTGTTCTTTAGAGTACCACTTTTCCGGTTGTTAGCAACACCTCGTGCTACGCTTAACCTTTTGACAGCTAATGACGCAGGCCGCTCTAGTCGTTGGGCTACTGGATGACCACTGGTGGTTGAAAATTGAGGGTGCGGCAACTCCAAGGGATGTCCTATGTCGTTTCCGCCGACCTGTACCGGATCCTCAACCTTCTCCTCTGCTTCAAAGTTACTAGGACTGTTGCATAGGGCTAGGGCTTTCGTCTTCTTGCCATCACTTTAGCGCTTTTAGTGGGATGCAGTACCAACAGTCCCAGTCTGACATTTTACCAAAAAGGATTTCTTTGCTTTTAATGAGCATATTTGTTGAAGCAAATCTGTTGTTGAGAGGCTTGAAATGTTGAAAAAGTATCATCGCTTCTATGATTATGTAAAACGAATGGAATGCAAAGACACGCACATATTATGACACTGCAACCGGCAGCACAATGTCAGTTGTCAAACGGTCAGTTGTCATTTCAGTTCTCCCAATGCAATGTTCTATGCTTTTTTTAAATATTGTTTCCTTCATTCTAAATTAATAATCATTTTATCACAAATCACAATGTGTGATTGCATTACATGATGAATATTCGACAGTCGTATAAAAATGGGGGCTTAGATTGCGCATCATCCTTTTTTACTGTCTTCATATTCTTTTTTTAAACATGTTGTATTTCAAAAAGCTGCTAGGAATGCCCAAATATATAATCTCTGTTGGTTTGTACTTTTTTTCCCCTTGAAATTTCCTAGCCTGTTATAGCAGAAGATTAGTACCGGAACACCACACTAGGGGGTGATCTTGGATCAGTGAGGGTATACAGTCAACTGATCTTCATAACGAACCCTGAGACTGGGAAAGACACACTAACAGAAGTCTCGCTCCTACACTGTTAAAACAGAGCTTCGCCACATAGCACGCTCCTGACCAACCATCATACCGAATGATATCATTCTGCGTCATGATTTGTTCAAAACAGGGGGGAGGCGCCTATCTGGGACAAGATAATCTGTCCCAGATAGGCGCCTCCTCTCATTTTCAACAAATCAATGGACAGAATGATATCATTCGGAATGACGGTTGGCTAGGAGCGTGCTATGCGGTGAAGTTCTGTTTTAACAGTGTAGAGTTTCCAGGGGTATTGAGACTCCTGTTTTCTCCAGTCTCAGGGTTCGTTATGAAGATCAATTATCACCAGCTCGCCTGCTTTCTCGCCGCTCTATACAGTCAACCCTCGATTTATGAACCTTGGATTTATGAATCCCCTCGTTTTACGAACAGGAGCACATGCGTTTTATGAACCTCGATATCCGAATAATGAATGGAATTTCTGGGAACCAACTTGAAGTTGCCCAGCGTTTTTGCCCTCAATTTATGAAGGGATCGTTCCGAGGTCAACATAAATCTTCAGAGGTATGATTCCGTGGTCTTATGAATGACGCTGAAACGAAACTGAAACTTTTTAGCTTTTTCCGGATATTGCACCCTGGGTTTTTTACCCCTGGAAAATCGGAACGTCAAACGGGTTTTCCGGGGATGGACCAAGTGTTCCTGAACTCTATTTATGGACGCAGTCACCCGGAGGTTAACAAAAGCAGACCAGCAGCGAAACTATGGGGTCAAAAGGACTTGAGAGCATACCAGTGACGTGTGGTCCCCGTCTATGTCAGCTATTGTGCGAAGCGTACAAGAGTGCTTAGTTGTTCTCTGGACGGAATGTCCGGGAGGAATACACGGTGTCAATGAGGACCGCAGCTTTCACTTTTTCCTCGAGACTTCGAAATAGAAGCATCGCGAGCCCGAAAGAAGCGAGGATGCCTTACAGCGGGCCTTACACAATTTAGTATTGCATAATAAACAGGGTGAATGGAGACAACCAAGAGGAAAATGGTTGTCAAGAGTGTGCGCAGCGGCTGCGAACCGTCCCAGTTCGTCCCGGCGTGTTGTGATATCAAGTCATCCGATGACTTTTACTGGCTGTCGAGAAGCGTCTGCTACGCACGGAAGCAAGGCCACCTGTGGACTGCTCCGTGTCAGACGGTGGACATGGCGGCGCCTAATACAAGTACGACGGGAAAAAGAAAGAAGGCACGCGCCTCGTTATTGGGCGAATGAGATGACGTCAGCGACTGGCAACCGAGAAAAGGAGCACTTATACTTTTTGTGGAATATGAATCTCAGGCCTTGTAATATTAGCTTCTATACTCCCCCTGAGTCATTTTTCTTACCAGGTCTGCTGCTTTAATGGTGTTGCTTTTATTGTCCGACACTCAGAATGGATTCTGCAAGTTTATAGACTATAGTAGTTGTTACACCTTTCGCTCAGATCGTAATAATTGAATACTGCGCTTATCCCACCCCCAACTTCGCACACTGGTAGCCATTTGTCTGGTGTTTTTTATTATTTTTTATTTTGCCGGCGTTAAGGTCACATAAAGAAAAAAAATCTTGCAACACCTCACCCCATGCATTTTCAATGGCCTATATCGAATACTACGAAAACACCGGCATATTTTCTTTTGTATGCTTCACGTGCACATTCCCGCAGACAAGTGGCGTTGCCTACAACAATGCGACACGCTGACGCGCACTAATGGCGAATTCGGGTGATCATTTCTTGGCAACACGGTCTAGCGCTCGGAAATTGCTAGGTAGGCGGCCGAGCTGGATCACATGACAGTTGCCACACGAACATGAGTGCCAGGAATCTAGCGGCATTAGTCACTTGGGATCACGCCAGGGCATCGCGGTCGCCCGTCTTCGGGTTCCCTCGTCTTCTAAACCACGTGAACTTCGACGTACGGGCCAATCAGAGCACTCGCCGCCGTTGCAGTACAGATGTGACGGCACTGGATATAGTTGGGCAACCCGCTGCTCGATCGTTTCGAGAACGGGCGGAAAAGTGGTAGCTGGCAAGTTTCCGGCGCCCGGAAAGCGCTACGCGCACATGCGAGATTGCTTCGCTTTGACCAAGCGAACATGACTGCTCGGCATCTGACAAAAATGTTGCCACGAAATGACCACCCGAATTCGCCTTGTTCTGCCACCTGTTGTGGTGATATGAAAATGAAGCAAATGGTTCTATCGGTCTGCGAAGTTTGGGGTGTCCTAAAGCCAGTCTTCTATTTTTACGATGCGATTCAAATATGTAACGTTTGCGGGGCTAGTTCCTACGTACAGCGCTTTGCTCTGTAACGATGGAAAACAGCGCCGTTCATTCTTCTTCGCACTGCTAAGAAACCGTAGAAGACAGCACTTGAAGATGTTGAGCTCCTGCCAGCTTTTTCTAGCGCAAATTTTTTGGCTAATCAAGAGGGTCCGTTTGCTGTGACGTTGCGGGAGATTGCTTTCGTCAGGACAAGCCTTCCTGGCTTGTGATTGCTTTCTTCCGGATCCCCCCGTACCCTGGTGGCGACGTAGAAATTGCCTGCACCGAAATACCGGTGCATGACGTTGCCACGAGATGTCGCGTGACTTGAGTGGGAGGCAGGGAGAGCGCTGTTCGGTCCACTCTCCACTGTGCAAGTGAGAACGCGAAGGCAAAAAAAGCGGTGGGTGTTAAAGGGACTGTCGCATCCGGAACCGTGGTTACGAATCCAATACCAATGTCTTCGGTACACTACCACGAGCTATTTGCCAAATTTTCTCCTTCCAAAACGGACCGGGTGATGAGGAATCGAATTTAAAAGATCCGGTTTCGTTTTGATCCTCGAAAGCGCCAGCGCCAACAACATCGCGTGACGCAAGGTGGAATCTGGCTAATCCGCTGTGAAGGACGCTGTCGTCTGCCGCCAAGTCTGGGGCTGCTTTGTTTTTTTCCGGCACGTCGCCCGTATTCACATGTGACACTTTCTAGTGACTCGGATACTATCGCTACGCTTGCATCCTTCGAGTGGGATGTCGTTTGGAAACCGACGCAGCGTTCCCGACTGCAGGAAAACTTCCTTCGAAAACCTCGATGTTTGATTTCGCACGCCAAGGATACAGCTACAGCCAGACCACAGACGAAGCGAAAGTTGGAAGCAGCTACATCACTAGCGGGTATCCAGATGAAGCAAGGAGTGTTCATGCTGTCCGTGTATGCTCCTCGCGTTTCACCGATAATGTGTACCTGGATGAGAACATCATGGAAGTGCAACTTGGATTGACACAAAAAAGGAACGAATTGAAACTTGACGCCGTTCCGACAGTGTTCCACGAACAAAGCGAGCCAGCAACTTCGAGAGTAAGTCACAATGTCTATGTAGTTTCCCAATCGGGTCTGTCACTCTTGCGCGTGAGTAACTTAGCAGCAAAAGACGAAATCGGTACAACGTAAGGCATCCCCTAACCTATGATTAATTACTAGATAAATAAAATACAATAAACAAGTTAAAGTGATGTCATTCATATGAAACTTGATTGACTTTTCTCGTTGTCGGACGCGTTATCATGAAACTTTCACTGTTACTGAACCTGTGACTTTTGTGGAATGTGGTAGACATGATTGGTTTTCATGTGTATTACAGCTGCAGGCAGTTCGACAGGGTCAAGCGCAAGTGGTACGTATATTACTTAAATACATATAATGTGTTTACAATTTTTGGACACAGAACAATTCGCAAACTATGAACCCCGCTCACTAAAAGGAAGAACTGACGCTGTTTGTGTGCTGGTGTTAGAAACAGGCACTATACAAACAGTACCTCTGTCCGTAACATAAGCGCCATAACCCACTTCCCAGTTACCTTTTATCTCTCTGTTTGTGAACTGTTTGTGTGCTGTAGGGCGGCGGTTTTTGTGGTTGTCGTAGCCAACTTGAGGTGCACTTTTGACGTTCTTTGTTATAGATGGACCAGGTGCTGCTGATCAAGTCCCATCCATCCATGAAACGGCATCAAACAATGTACGTGTGTGCACGGCAATTTTGCTGAGAGACCTGGTTTTTACACTAATGCCTTTACGACGCCTCTGACAAATTAGGATCTTCCAGAACAGTGCTTTCTTCATCCAAGTTCAAGAAGTAAAGAGAATGACTTCATGGCTTCTACTGACATCTCACAGCTACATGCCAAGACAAAATAATTTGACAGCAGGAAATGAAAAGAAAAAAAAAAGGTCCGTTTCAGGTCCACCCAAATCTTTGTGCAGAGGCTGACAACAACAACGCTATTGTGAGATGATGAATGATGCTGATGCAGCGTTGAGATTAAGCCCTTGTTTCCTTTTTTGCAATGCTATACATTACTGCTGGTTAAATGTAAAATGATGCACCTACCTCCAGACATTAAAGGGGCTACCAGAGATGTAGTGTCAATTCAACAGAAAACCTGCATGTTCTACGAGGCACTGTCACATAAGCATTGGCCAAATTTGCTGTCCTGTGAGCTTTGATAGGATATGCCGTAGATAGTAAGAGGCCTCTTACTGTAAAAGGGAGGTGCATTAATCGAGTAGTGGGGTCTGAGGCATGAGGGCCATTTCAGGATGTACTAACCCTTCTAAAATTTTACACTTGGTTATGCCCAGAGATCGATCCAGATCCCCCCCCCCCCCCAACACCCCGAGTTTTTTTCCTGTGTACCACTGTTATAATGAAACCGTCCAATTTACTGTCCAATCGCCCCGTTTTCATTGCAATTGAAGTACTTACAAAACTGTTTATTTTATTTTTTATTTTTGTGAGTCCCCGCTTCAGATCCCAAGGGACATTGCCAGTGTGGTGCACGCTGATAACTGTCTGTGCATAGCAAATAATAAATATCTGTGCGTGAAGAGTTGGATGTGGACTTGTGCAATGGCTCTTGAATGGACAACACTCAGTCAACACAAAGATTTATTCACATTTGCGTAACTTATTGCCTGTCATTATAATAATTATTATAACACATAGACAAGAGGTAATGCTCTGCCAAGGATCTCTGAAGTTACAGTCTTGAAAGCTGTTTTCAAGACAGTGGTGCTAAAAAATTGGATCAATGGCAGGTATCAAAATTTGTTTTGCTGTATCAAGGCAGAACAATCTTCCGTGGGAATGACAAATTTTGGACATTCCCAGACAGATGTATCACTTACTATGATAATGAGGTGTAACTGTACCATTAGTGAGTTATGAAACGTTACCTGAAATTATTTGACGTGTTATATCCCTCACATGCTATATTACTGCCAACGATAAGAAGCATTACACTATCATTAAAAGTATAACTGTCACTTATGGCCAGGCAGTTTATTGCTCCTGCCTATTCCTTTCCACTTCTCGGGATTACTGTGGTAACACAGATTCTGTTTCACACTTCTCAATTGGAAACTATGCAAGTCTATTATGGTGTAGGTGTGAACAGGAAATGAGGCACACTAAAGATGATAGTCCTGATAGGACCAGGATGGAAAAACGTTGGCGAATCATGCGGACGACACACCCAGGTATCTGTCGTCTGTTTTTCGGTCCAAGGAATCTCCAAACTCAGCTTGTAAACACACAATAAGCAGTGAACCTGACGTAGCTGTAAAAAGAAAGGACACTTTCCTAAACACGTAGCATAGTAATTTCCTGACAATCATTCTAATTCTAACCCGGCCCTTGAGTTGCACAGTTGGTTAGAGCCTTCGTAACTTTCATGGGGCATTCGTCGTGTGTGCAAACAACGACGACAACTACGAAAATAAGGATTGCTCGACGTGCCTATCTATCGTGGGCACAGTAGGCGAAGACTGTGATCGTCGCTGCAATACTGCGGTAGATACACCACTAGAAGTTCTGGCCGATGACAGGGAGCTGGGAACAAAGTGTGATGCGTGCGTGTGGTGCGTGCCGTCATTGCACAACTCTACCACTTCACCAGCACTGCAGCATATAGGTACTCATCCAGTTCCTGAGGAACACAGACGCTGCACAAACACTTGGATTGTTTCCTGCGTCGTAGTGTGAATGTCACGGGATTAAGTATTGAGCACTCCGATCATGAACGTACCTAAAGCAGTGGTCCTGAGGCTCGTTCCGTTACGCTAACGCAGCTGCGGCACGTACATCACCAGCGACTTGCAGAATAAGCGGATCCGTCGAATATGGGCCGTCATCAAACATGTATATTCGTCACGGGAGCTATTACTAAAGGCATTCGAACAGCACGATTCGCCACTTCCGCGTTTCGAGTCCGCCATCTCCGTATGTGCCTTCGCCTTCGTCTCCCTGACCTTGCTCATGCAAGCTGCAAGCCGCGGGGACTCCTCTGGCTCGCCGCGTTCTTATTGGTCAGATTCCATGTGACGTTGCTAAAGATTCTTAGCAGGGAGTTCCGCTTGACGCCCGCTTCCGTCGTCTGCTGTAGCGCCGCTTACACACGAATTATGCAAAAAGTATTTCGTCGATCGGAACGGGACTTTCGGAGTCATGGTCAGTGAAGGACGGGAAATCTCATTTCACTGTGGTTTCGGAATCGATCTGTGGTCGATGCTACTGTCCCTTTAAGCGCTCTTTTATGGCGCTATGGAGTAAAGCGCTATACAGGGTGTTTCACAAAACGTGTCATTCGGACTTTAACTTAGTCAGAGCCACCAAGAAATCCGCTCGATATTGCAAATGGAACTGCCCAAAAAAGTCCCGAAATTGAGGGTTCAAAGTTTTGGGTATTCAACGGCGCACCAAATCAGTCGCAAATATGCGCGGAGAGGAGGACACGCTCCTGCCCCCATTCTGTAAAATTCTGTATAAAAAAAAAACGTTAATTGACTTTAGAAATTTTGGAGTTCAATTAAAGAAATTCAATTTCTTTTAATTAAAATCAAATGAAAATATTTTTGCAAGGTGCGCAAATTTAGTTGCCACACAAATGCCGTTTACCCGGTATTTTTCTGTCGCCCCGTTTTTTTTATAAAGTCCGAATGACACGTTTTGTGAAACACCCTGTATGTGAGAACAGGGTGCTGCCTCAGTGCCTCCCGAACCTACTCCTCGTTTTGGGGCACAAAATATGTCAAAGCATTCTGTCCACACAGGACGAATTATGAGTTATAATTAGGGTTTCTCGTTATCGGCTATTATAATTGTTCGGACTTCGCGGGATGCGGAAAAAAGTGCAAATAACAAAACAAATTGCAGCGATACAACTTTAAATTGGCTTGTAGATATAGCAGGATAATTTCTTTTTGTTACCTAACTTGGCTGTACCTCGTCACATGTCAGAACATATTAGGCATGTGCGAGCATTCGAATTTTTCGACTACCGAAGCAATCGATTCGATTTCCGAATCGAATATGGAATTGTGTGTTTGAATATCGAATCGAATCCATGCTTCTTCCAGACGGAATATATTTGAAGAGTGACTAATAGTTGCGTCAAAGTCAGCTGCGCACGTAAAGCCGAAAACGGCCCAGGAGTGAGTATATAAAAAAAAAAAAGAAAGAAGCGGGCACCACGGCATATTCGGATCTGTATGAATATATCGTGTATACATGAGGTACACTCCGTTTTATACGTACATGTGCTGCATGCGTATTCGATCGTCTTGCAAAACTATTTGTTGCGTATTCGAATCGGTCTTAAAAGAGCATTAAAGTGGTATCCAACATGGCCAAAAACTGCTGTCATCTTGTAAAGCAGTATGTGAAAAGCATTCTCACAAAATATTTCTGTCCAAAGTTGTTTCACCCCGGCGCAATTAATTTGCAAAATCGCTGCTGCGGCGACGGGTCGGAGCGCTCCAACTGCAGACCACAGCCACTCTAGTGTGACGTATATTGTTTTTCTACATGTGGGTCGTACGACCCATATGTACAACCTGTGTCGGAACCTGATTTGATACCTAAAGCACACGTGTGCGGTCTCAGTGCCTGTTATGATTCGAAGCAAGCACGCCTGAAATGAATACGGTTTTGTTGTTCCTGATGAACGCTGAAGCTGAGCTGTAGTGTAGAGCTGAGTGTAGAGATAAGTGAATGTGCCTATTTTCCAACACAGGACACCAACTGTATATGGCGACAAGGAAGTTGATGATGAATTCAGGAAGGGAATTGGCGGGGACAAGACACAGGGATGCGTCCCCTCCGAAGCCTTAATCCCTGCGTAGCACATATTTTACTCTTGCTTCTTGTGCCACGTGCTTACTGTCCCCGACAGTGGTTTCTCCAGAATTCCGAGCACGTGGGGGATAGCATTGGGGTTAGCAAAATTGGGGGATAGCAAGGTCTCCACTTTCTAGAGGGAGAGCACAGGTAAAAAGTTAGGGGCTGTCGCCACACATTTTCGAGGTTATGGGGGGGGGGGGGAAGATGGTCTGGATAAATTACCGGCCCTCGACTTCTCGTACTCTATGGACAAAACAGTCATTCTGGCTAAGTTGCTCGCGCGCCAGTAAAACTTCATCCATCACCATCATCATCATTCTGAGGTAACACAAATTTATGGGAACAGCCTACGTGTTCGTATTAGCGTTAGCACGAGCCTCATTATAGCCTTCATAGGGAATGGTGGAGGACACAGTGTGAATGAACCCAGAGGTCACCTTACAGAAGCACTTATTTTCTTGCTCAAGTGTCTCATCCTGGGTCCCTCTTTCTCATTCATTTTATTTTTCGAGCATGTTTCAAACCTTCTGCAGGTGCCACTACGACCAATATAACACTCTAAAAACAGAACTTCACCGCATAGCACGCTGTGCGCCAACCATTGCCACGAATGATACGCTGTTAAAACAGAACTTCACCACATAGCACGCTCATAACAAACCATCGTTCCGAATGATATCATTCTGTGTATGGATTTGTTGAAAATGGGAGGAGGCGCCTATCTGGGACAGATTATCTTGTCCCAGATAGGCGCCTCCCCCCTGCTTTGAACAAATCATGACACGGAATGATATCATTCGGTATGATGGTTGGCTAGGAGCGTGCTATGTGGTGAAGTTCTGTTTTAACAGTGTATGGTTATCGCTCCTGAATCGAAAACAGAGGGGGGCGTACGCCGTTTTGTGGCGATTTTGATGTATGAAAATTGCCACAAAAAGGCGTACGCCCCACTCTGTCTTCCAATCACCAGCGATAACACTATCATTCGGGGCAATGGTTGGCGCGCAGAGTGCTATGAAGTGAAGATCTGGTTTTAGAGTGAACAAGCCCCATCTAAAATAATAGCTGATCACTGTTGTCTCGCGACGTAAAGTCCCGAATTATCACCAAAATAAGAGCGACTGTTCGTGGACCGCTACCGGATGCACGGTAGGCTACCGCGTCTACCGCACCTTATCAGCCGATAAGATTAAGTTAAGTTTGGGAGTTAAAGGAGTACAGAGGGCCATCCAAAAAAATTCAGATTAAGACATCTGATGAAAGTACGTGTGTCATTATACCGAATAGCGCGAAAGGTTTCGATGTGTGCAATCTGTTTCCCAGAAAAAAACTCACATAAACGTAGCTCCGCGCGTTCACCCTTAACTCGCCACTCCAGCTATAACGAGGATGAGGAGGTATGATGCCACGTCACCGATGACGGTATAAGGGACTCGTTCTGGTTCGCCAGTCAGTGGGGGTCAGCGCCTTGTCCCTTTGCCGCCGTAAACCTGTTTTGCCAGTTCTTCCGGAGAATTGGGGACAGAAGGAGCGGTGGAAGCATTACCGAGCAAGGAGAAAGGCTTTATTAGAACCCCGAACAGCCGAGTAGCAGACAACATTTCTCTAGGCCAATCAGCGAGCGTTCTCCTTATAGCGTCAGCGCTATAGGTTCCAGGCAGATCACAGGCTGGTACTGCTCTTCACCACCGTTGCGCACGGTCGCTTTTTGCGGCGTATTTTAAATTCAGTTCCTGCGATAATTATGACTCTGTGGTGTAAATTACTTCGCACGGTGCATCTTACTGGCCTACTTAACAGTTTTATAGGAAGAAAACTGGGTGTTAAAAATGACTTCTGTGCTACTTTAAGTTAACGGCGACCTTATCAGCGGTCTACACTCGCATATTATCGGAGGAACCTAGCGGCGGACACATACTGGAAAAGGACTCTAGGGGCGCGGACAAACGCTTACCGGACATATGCTTGCCAGACAGGGGCTCACCGCTTTATTTGCCTCTTCTTTTGCAACCGCTTTATTAATTACATTATTGGGCGCTAATAAAAATCATTAGGACAGGTGCCATCAAAGTTGACTGAGGAGGAAATTGTTTTTCTCGCACATCTCGAGACTGACCAAGGTTAAGACAGGAGAGCCTTTTACGTATATTTCACACGTTAGAGAGTGCGTCAGTTCATGTGTTGAATACGCACCCGTAGAGACTGAGCAAGGTTAGGTCAGAAGAGCCTTTACTTATTACACATGATTTTGAGGATTTTTATGACCATGAAAATAAATGTTCCAGATTAAAAACAGGCGGGCGGAGCGGTGAGCTTTTGTCCGCCCCCGGGGAGCTTTTGTCCAGTGAGCTTTTGTCCGAGAGCCCTTTCACTGAAATGTTTTCAGTCGTCCAAGCACGTCGTTGGCACATTTTTACATTTCCCTATGGGGAGAATACGAGCAGACTAGGATAAACGTGGACGCGCGACCGAAGGCGAGCGTAACTTACAGCGCTTCACTTTTCTTGTTATTTTGGTTTTTTAACTGATCATCCTCTCCCATCTCATAGCCAATCAAATCTTCCTTAACTCCCAAAGAGAAAATCTGACGTGGGGCTTTGAGATAAGTATTCGCACAGACCTACAAACACAACGACAACACGACGACAACGAGAAGCCGTATGCTTACCGTATAATGCACAACGCACAAAGAAAGCTTCCAAGAATTAAATTCTTACCGTTAACAACATATGGATTCCGCGAGCGGAGCGGATCCCGACCAGCGTCTGCATCTGTTTGAAGGTTAGCTCCTCTGTGTTGGTTACAGGGTACGACATGATTCGCTATAGAAACAATATCTCTCGGTCTGACTACGCTTTCAACTAGTTCAAATCGAAACTGATGCACCACGCCGGCCGTGAGCTATATAACTGCTCTCTGGTATTCCAGAACTTTCTGTTGCGAGAAGAATGGCAGAAAGTGATGAGATCTTTGTCTGGGGGTATACGTCAGCCTTTTTCACATTCTGTGACGGTTAAACTGCGCGCTTCCTCGAACTCTGCATGGTTGGAATCATAAACATGCTAAGGCGTATTCAACGTTGAAAATATTTGTGGGGCTGCCATTATCAAGTCAATTCGTGCCGTCGAATAAAATAGAACGTTCGAAATTATATCCCTCCATACAATAGAGAGTTAAGTTATCGTTATCCCGAAATATCGGTGCTGAAAAGACTCCGAAAATAAGGTTTAAAATATTGCTGACAAAACAGACCGCACCTGAATTGTAACAACAACAACAACACGCAACATGAAACGCTTTTGGACAAAATCGCAAAATTTTACCTACTTCGGGGATATTGAAAGCCACCGGGTGGCGATATCCAGAAGCCGGTAAAATTAGATTAGCTCAAAATTCATCTAAGCGTTTGCGGACGTTGTCATTTGAAATTATGAGTACACATTATGAGAATGTATTGTGCTTGTGCGTGTCCAATGTAGTAAGTACCTTCGAAGGTTCTCGTTGCAAAGAATAGAGTAAAGACGTGTCAATATTAGGTATGCTAATCAAATTCAGTTCAGAATTGCATGACACCCCCAGATACGGGCAGTATTTAAATACATTGTAATTAAAATAATATTTAAAATATAAATACATCTATTTATATTTTGTATTTAAACGCAAACTTAAATATGTACTTATAATTATATTTCAATACCAATTTTTCGGTATTTATTTTTGTAAATTCTTCTTAAATGCTGCTAAATATGCACGATACTGAATAATATCTTAAAGTTACCCTGCATTTGAGCTTTGGGTAAGAAGGCCAGCCGCCCAGTTATACCCTGTTTTCGCAAGCTGCACATACGACAAACCATTTTAAATGGCCAGTATTTCACTGTTGTTGCGGACAACGGTCGGGAATACCCGACCTTATTGAACTAAACATCTTCGACAAATTGAATACAAGCTTTTCTTCATCAGTACCTGTGGAGAGGTGTTTTCCTTTGCGAATTTGATTGTAGGGCCGAACAGAATATATATCAAGAAGGCGCATTTCATATGATATACTACATTTGACGTCGGACTTGACTTCCCCTGTTTCACCGAGATTCTGCTTTCAAGATACTTCTAAAGGATTTCGCCATGATAAATAACAAATATATGTTATTGTTCCTTGCTGATTTGTTGTTACCATGTGGAAAACAGGACAGCGGGTAGGAGTGACTATGTTTAATGGCTGAGTAACAGAAGAATGGTATCACGAGATGATGGCTGCTTCGTCGTCATCACAAAGATTTAACATACGATCCTCATTATTTATTGCAGAAGACATCTTCCTCACAGTATTTATGATAGTAATTGATATTGAAATACGAGGGGTGTTCAAGTCAAACCGGGACTTCCTGTCTCCTGAGTGTACAAATGGCCCGCGCTACTTCTTTTTCGTCATTTTCACACGAGACAGGCCTCCGCGTTCACCACGTGGTGGTCCGAAGTTTTGTGCAAAACAGAAGACACGTGCTGGACAAGATGGCCGACAACGAGGTGAGTGCGCACATCGAACAGCGAATTGCCATGAGGTTTCTCGTGAATTAAGGCGTAAAGTCATCTGAAATTCACAGAAGACTTCAGGCTCAAGTATGGCCACGATACACTTAGCCGTAGCAAAGCGTTTGAGTGGTGCAAACGGTTCCGAGACGGCCGTACATCGGTGCAGGACGATCCCGGCCGGGGCGGCTCAGAGCCAGTGTCAGAGTTCCTGAGAACGTCCAACTTGTGGAACGCCTGATCCTCAAGGACCTACGGATAACATGTCTCGAACTGGCTCGAAAGACGCACCTTCCTGTGGGAGCGTTGAACACTATCATTCATGAACACCTCCAGTTTCTGAAAGTTAGTGCCCGTTGGGTCCCTAGGCAGCTCTCCCTGTTTGACCGGCAAAGAAGACTGGAAATCTCCCAAGAGCTAAGGTACCGTTTCGACACTGAAGAACAGCCTTTCCTTGATCGGATCATCACGTGCGATGAAACGTGGGTGCACCATTTCACACCTGAGTCTAAACGCGCATCAAAACAGTGGAAGCATCCGGGCTTGCCAGCTCCCAAGAAGTTCCGCAGCACCCTGTCTGCGGGTATGGTCATGGCCACGGTTTTCTGGGACAAGGCTGACTTTGTTCATGTTGATTTTCTGCCCAGTGGTACCACCATCAATAGTGCATATTACTGCCAGGTTCTCAGGGATGTGCATAAGGCGCTGAAGCAAAAGCGTCCGGGCCTCATCACCAAAGGAGTCCTCCTCCTATAGGACAATGCACGCCCGTATACCGCGCATCTCACGACACGCACCTTACAGGAACTTGGCTGGGAGTTGCTGCCATATCCCTCTTACAGTCCAAACCTCGCCCTCAGTGGTTTCCATCTCTTCGGGCCACTAAAGGCGTTCCTTGGGGGCCGCCAGTTCACCTGCGATGACGAGGTCAAGAATGCGGTTCGATCATGGCTGCTACGCGCCGGTAAGGATTTCTACGCTGCTGGCATCCAAGCCCTCGTGAAACGCTGGGACAAGTGCATTAGTGCAGCTGGAGATTATGTTGAAAAATAAAACTAATTTCTCGCCTGTAAGTTCATTTTACTTTTGCGAAAAATGAAAAGTCCCGGTTTGACTTGAACACCCCTCGTTAGTATTTATATTTTGTATTTAAATACTATGTTACGCAGAGTATGTAAATACTTATTTCAACAAAATATTTAGTAGTCATATTTAACTACTCAAAGATATATTTACGCCCATCCCTGGACACCGCCTCCTAAAGTTGGCTTAGCCTACGTACTCGCTGACCTGAATTGAAGCAATGCATTCCACATGGTTTTGTTAGGATATCCGTTGACATCCCACACCAGCTCCTGTATTGCGACTTCGAGCAGCACCTTCAATATAGAGACACCCTCCGCTGCCGTCTGCTCTAGATTGGCTGTAAGGACTTTTCGTTGGCCGCTCTTCTTGGTACCCCATCTTGCACCCCAACCAGTGGGCTCTCACTGCCGCTCTCCTCGGTTTTCTCCGAGTCTCAGGACTCGTGAACAGCATGTATCGTTGGGCTAGTGTTTATTGTCTTCTTTCTTTCTTTCCTTTTCCTTTCTTTTTGTTTTTCCTTCCTTCCTTTTTTGATTCCCCTTTTTTCTTTTTTCTTTCCTTCCTTTGTTTTGATTCCCCCTTTGTTCTTGCTCCTTCCTTTTCTTTTTCTTTTCCCCTTTTCCTTTTTCCTTTTTTTCGGAATAGCAAGCCGGCTCTTTGCCTGACTAACCTTTCCTTCCTGTTTTTCTTAATAAGCATATCCCCCCCCCCTCGTTGACTTCGAGTCTTACAAAAAAATGTCCACACTTATATGAGAAGTCAGTCACTGGATAGTGTACAAATGGAATGGAAGTGCAAGAGTCTCACTGTCTTTTTTTTTTTTTTCATTTTCTTTCTTCTTTTTTTTTGGGGTGGGGGGACTTATTTTCACCGTATGAAGGGAAATGTCTCAGTACAAGAGCCCCCTATATTTCGAACAGAGACTGCTCTTCTTCTTGGCACCGTCCTCATCATTGGCATGGTATTTAAAAGGTTAGGTATGACTTGTTAAAGGTATGACTTGTTGGTTCATGCGAATTGTGGGTCAACAGCCCGGGAAGAAGAAAGGGTGTGTTCAGGCTTTTACGACCGAGGTGAATGGCCGCTATGTTAGAGCGTGGAGGGGATTATGTGAATGAAGGCACCAGACTGGTTACAAAAATTAGAAGTTCACAAACAAAGGGACAACAGGCAGAAATGGGCGAGCATTCCGAAAGAAATGGAGATTAGTGGTGACGTGGGTAGGTACGTACGTTTATAGGTAGAAAACCGTTGGTTCCCCGCGCTTGCGCGGTAGACGAGGGCATCAACTTTCATACCGCTTAACTCATGAATGCTTCTGCTTATCGAAATGCTCTCCAGGTGTTAAGAGGCATAGTTGCATCATTCTACCAAAGTATTCGTTTCTAGGTGGAAAATTGTCGGCTCTTCGTGCGGGAGCGCTTGCCCCAATTTTTACTCCCGTGGGCAAGGCTAGCAACTTTCATGCCTCCTACCTTGTAATCGCTTCCGTTTATCAAAATGATCTCCGGGATATAAATAGTAGGGTCATAGCTACATCATTCTAGCGAAGCATTTTTTTAATGTTTTTAATTTTAATTTAATTAATTTTTTTAATGTATATAGTAAACAGTTGATGCTCTTAACCGTCTTTGTTATTTGTCATCTTTTTATGGGTAGAAAACTCTTGGTTCCCTGTGCTTGCGCGGTAGATGAGGACTTTCATGCCTCTTATCACAAGAACGCTTCCGCTTATTAAGATGCTTTCTAGGATTTAAATACTAGAGGCGTAATTGCATCATTCTACTAAAGTATTCATTTCTAGGTAGGATAGTGTCGGTTCCTTGCGCTTGCGCGTTTGCCCAAATTTATACTTGCCGTGGGCAATGCCAGCAACTTTCGTGCCTCCTAGCTCGTAAACGCTTCCGTTTATCAAAATGCTCTCCAGCATTTAAATACTAGAGGCATAGTTGCATCATTCTACCAAAGTATTCTTTTCTAGATAGAAAATTGTCGGTTCCCTGCGCTCGCGCGTTTCGACCCATTTTCCTATTGAGCCCTTGCATTTCACGTATACGTTCGTGGAATCAAGGAACTTATTCGTAGACTGTTCAAACTGCGTGAATATATTCGTTTTATAAGATATTCGAGACACCTCAGAGAGCATTGCAATTTATGTAAGTAAAATTAGGTTATTCAATAAAAAGCGTTAAAAATGTATGGCGCCTAAGGGCCGTGTCGGGGTAGGTTTCACCTAACACACATGCTGTATTCGGTGAAGCGCGCTTTAGGTTTTTGCCCTAATTCTTGGAAATGGACCATATTATCTTTTCTTTGTAGAGGATGTAGATGATCTTCTGAGTGAAACACTGACAACCTGCAAAGATGTCAGCTACAGTGAAATAGCAGCGGTCTGCAAAAGCCCTGAGCCTGCATCAACGACTGCAATAGGTGGATGTCGTTTTCGCCGGCAGTGACGTAGCGAGCAGTTCATCCCACGTGACTCAGTACTTCCGGTTCGAGATTTGGCAATGCGCATGTATCGCGTCTGTGTTCATCTCGTTCCCTTGTCTCACTATGGTCGGATGTTCTGCATACGGGTGCTCTAACTCGTCTGTCAAGGGACATAAAATGTTTCGGGTTCCATGGGAGAAAGCAAGACGAATGCGCTGGGCTGTAGCCATAAACCGAAAAAAAGCCGGCGGCCGTCTGTGGATGCCTGGTGTAGGCGCGCGCATCTGTGAGATGCACTTCGTGACAAGTAGGTTTTTCTCAATTTTTGAAGCACTTTAAATCGGAGCGCATTGGGTGTGATGCACGCAAGTAAAGCGTGAAATCTTCCGTTATTATGCAGGGATGCGAAGCGATGATCCGTCGCATGTGGATTACGTGCCATCAGTGTTCCGACACGATAGAGAGTCCGAGACCCGGGCTGAACGAAAAGCTAAGCGGTAAGCTTAATGGTAACTTTTTCATCTGTTCTGTGTAGTCCACTTTATGAAGTGTCATGTCTTGTTGTACAGTTATGAACGCCACATGCGCATAATGCATAAGCGAGAAGCTGCAGCTGCTCAGCAGCATCCCAGGCTCGATGGGGAAGCCGAAGTAGGGATTCTGGGCACTGATTATGGCAATACTGCATGTACCGACGATACCAGTATCGACGATAACATGGGCGACATCGCATTGACTCAGGCTAAAGGTTTGGGCCTTCAACCTGTTAAACGACAGCGAAGTTTCCACCTGTTTGATCGCGACAGTTTTTTTTCTTCCTTTTTTTGTCATCAGCTGTCCAGACAGACGCACTCGCCTTGTGTGCAAGTTGTTCCTGCTTGCAAGAAGAGAACGAGGTACTGCGGGGGACAGTCAGTACTCTACAGGAGAGAGTTGCAACTCTAACTAGGAAATTGAATGCACAGTTTGATGTAGAGCACATGAATGATGATCAAGCATTGTTCTACACAGGTACGTGCCACTTATGCAAGACAGGTGTAGCACAGTAAAAAGAAATCCCTCTGCAACTTTTCAGGTCTATCGAAACCGGTCTTCTTTGCTGTACTTACCACCGTCTCACCTGTAATTCGTGACAGCTCAAAATGCCTGACGCACTCTCAGCAGCTTCTTTTATTTCTTATAAAGCTCCGTATAGGGACGACATTCAAAGACCTTGCGTTCAGGTTTGGAGTATCCGAGCACACTGCTAGCAGTATTTTTAAATGTTGGCTCAGAACAGTGGCTTCCCTCTGTAAACGGCTCATTGTTTTCCCTGAGCCACGTGTTGCACAGAGCTGGTTGACAGAAAAGGAACGTGAACATTTTCCAAACCTAAGAGCCATAATTGACTGCTCAGAGATTCCTGTTTCCAGGTGAGTGAGCAGGGTATCATTCTTTACAAATTTTTAAAAATTTGTTTACACAATTTTGGTGTATACTTGTGTTATTGGAGCTGATATTATTGGGTATCATGCGAAGTAATGTTGATAAACTCTGTGGTGGTTGGCTTTCTTTGTAGGCCACTAAATATGAAAACTCAACAAGAGGTCTGGAGTAATTATAAACAGACCAGCACACTGAAATTTCTAGTGTGCGTCAACCCTCACGGAGCAGTAACACTCATTTCCAAAGTTTACGGGGGACGGATATCAGACAGGCAGCTAACTCTAGACAGTGGTAAACAGTTTCTCCCTGACATAGCCTCGATGTCACTGTGACACCCACGGTGGGTTTTACTCTGGTAAACAATGGTTCTACTTTTTACAGGACTACTTGATGTAATCAGAGAGGGCGATCAAGTCCTTGCTGACAGGGGCTTCCAGCTCCACGAGGCATTTTTTCAAAGAGGAGCTCGCCTAATCACACCTGCATCAACAAGGAACAAAGAGCAGTTACCACATCACGAGGTCACAACATCCAGAAGGATATCCTCCTGTAGGATTATTGTGGAACGAGCTATTGGAAATTTGAAGAAGTGGCGTATCATGACAGGCCATGTCCCACACACACTTGTTCCATATTTCGACAGTATCCTTACTGTTGTGGCAGGGTTAACCAACCTCACACGGCCACTGATAAGAGCAAATTAGGTTGTCGTTACAGGTGACCATCTCCGTGTGGATCAAGAATGCAGGTAAGCAAATAAGCAGGCAAGTTACAGGTAAGATCTTGCAAGTAAATGATTAGCAGTGAAATGATTTGGCTGTACACTGTTTTACTATGACTCAAAACCCACTAACTAGTCGTGGGAGCACAATGTCGGTGAAGAAAGCTCTCACACTGCTTTCATGGCACATCATAAACTCTTCGTCGCGCTCAACCTCCACAAGGTGTCCACCACGTTCCACAAAAAGGAAAAAGTAGCAACGCTTGCTGTCCACAAGGTTCAAGTGCAGTTGGGCTTGTACCTGGTAGTAATATCTGTGACTTTGCTTTAGGGTTCCATCCCTTGTTAGGCAAAAATCCTTTTGGTTCTGTCCATTTTCAGCGAGTGTTGTTGGGTCAGCGTCTCTCATTGTGTATAGGCACTTTACTTCAACCAGTGCTGGTTCGTGGCAGTCGCAGTAGTATACTCCGTCTGGGCTGCATCCCAAATAAGGGTACCTCGGGCTGATCATGAGCCCACAATCTTCTATCCTTCCATTGGCATGATGCTGTGACAACAGAGCAAATAGGGAGTCTTTTGCCCTTGCTTCGTTTTCAATACCATAATAAATGGCAGGACTTCTAATGTTTTGGGAACAAAAAAATTTTTGCAGCAGCGATGACACTTTGACCTGTTTGGATGCACATACGTCCTTGAATATTGATGCTGTTATCCTGCCTTTTCTGTGTGCAAACCAGGCTGGACTCTTCCGCTGTAGTCTCGTGAGTTTTTCTATTTCTTCCGCATCTCTTCTTGATATTTTAATATTGTCTAGCTCGACGCATATGTTGAGTGAGCTCAAGGGACTTGTAGGCGAAATGATGAAATCGCCACTGGCCTGAGTCTGCGTGCTTGGTTGCGTAGCGGCTGCTTGGTTGATATCAATGAGTGTGAACAGCCGTGCCTCTGGTGCGACCTAAACGTTGAGGCAGTTATTAGACCAAAAATAGGGTGGGCTCAGAAATTTGGTCACTTACTGTTCGTATTTGTGACACAAAAGCTTCGAACTTATCGTCTGGAAATTCTATGGTGGAATCTTCAGTAGCATTACGATTTCGTTTTGCTGACCACCATCGAGGTCGCCTATAGTCTAGCTGCCGCGCTTGCTGAGGTGGAATCTAGTTGAGTAAAAATCACTGTAGGATGTGCAACCTGTTTAAGTTAATGTCAATACCTGTTTCAGGCGTGGTGCCAGCCACTGGCATGGGAGATCTGTGGGTGCTGGCAGCTGCGAGTTGTCTCTGTGTGTTGCCTCAACAGTGAAGCATATCGCAGCACAGTGACTGCACACTTCACCCAACCTGAAAGTATACAGGATATTTTATGTAACAACATGATTAATAAAGAAACGCTTGCTATACTGTGTTACACCAGCTTACCCAGCCATACAAGAGCAAGATGCATCCACAATCTCCCCATTATGTTCTGCAGCAACCCAGCATGTGTACACCATGCCCGATCGTTGTGAGGGGCTGACAACCCCTCTCAGCACTACTTTGTTGTTGACAGTGGCTATGGTGATGTTGTGTACTTTACCTGTTGGTTAGCAACCTTATTAATATCCACTCTTCCCAGAAACCTGGAAACGCTAAGAAGTAGCACTCGCCGCTTTTAACATAGTGGTACGCTTCCATTGACTTGTAGGCCTCCATCTTCCTCTTATCGTGGCCAAGCTTATTAATGAAATATTCATTAATGTCGTCGTATGTTATCCGTGGCCACAGGTCTGCACAGTCTGTGTAGGATAACTCCTTGTACTTCACCACTTGCAAAAAGCTGCGCAGAAAAGCGGTAAACTTGAACCAACTGTTACACAAAACACCGATGTGCGCATCGGGACGCTTTCAGCCGAGCTCCACCGCATTGAATGTGCGAACATGGCTGGGTGGCTATTATATCACTGCAAACGAACTAGTCATGTCCCTCTTGATCGCTTATACACACATACATCAGTCAAATAACTGCGTTCACGCTACGCCCAAGCACACACAGCCGTTCACGACTGCAGTGCTGTGCCCAAAAAAGCTGCGGTGCTGCCACTTTTACTGGGAGCAGTTATAAATTTCCGCTGTTGACTGTCCCGTGCGCCATTTAAACATCGTTCTTTTCTTTATTATTCTTTTTTTAAAGATTACTCACCTTCCTGCAGCCATAGCCATGCCGCGGCGGTGAGAATTTCGAACCGGAAGCGGTGGAGCACAGGGTTGCCTACAGATTTCGAAACTCTACATTCACCTATTGGACTGGGTATGAGGGAAAACATGGGAAATTTATAATGAGAAATTGAGAAAGGGTTACACTGAATGGATGTGCACAGAAAAGGTCTAAAATTTTTCTTCACATGCTTGCAGAGTCAATGATAGGGATGCCTCTGAAGAGAAGCCTCTGTTGAAGAAACTGGCATGTCCCCACCTGAGGCCCTTCTTATACTGATGAAGAAGTCATGAACTCATGTGATGTTTGATTGGCAAGGTGATAGTCTATGTTCTCTAAGAGCATATGGACTATAGAACGTGTTTCTAACAACACCTGTGATCTGAGAAGAAAAAAAAAGCAAAACATGCGTACATTGCGTTACTGGTTGGTGGAAGGTGAAGCACTTGCAAATTGGTATGGACACAGTACGGAGATGTTCTACTTCCTTCCTTTGTTTGTTTGCTGCTATCACTCAAATGTTCATTCATAAACACAGTGACCAATAAAGCAATATTTACAAGGTTTGATGTCTGTAGAATGTATTTTACTGGTGTAGTCCCTGTCTGGTTACTCCAGAAGGGTAATGGCAGACCTCTGTTGAGCAATAAAGGGATACTGTTGTGATCTTGCAGTGTTCGTAACCAAACCATCCAGTGTACCTCTGCCAAGATGGCAGGCATTAGTAGTATAATTAGAAGTACTATAGCCAAGAGTGTTCTCTAATCCAATTGCAATCCAATTCTAATCCAATTCTAAGCCAAAGCAATCCAGTTCTAAGCCAACACAAGCCAATTCTAAAGCCATCTGATTGGCCGCCATTAGCTCCGTCCACTTCACGTTGATTGGTCCCCGCCAAGCCTACTGATCGTTGATTGGTCAATCGTAGCTCCACCCTTTATGTTAATTAGTTGCTTAGCTCTGCCAGCTTCACGATGATTGGCCCATGCTAAGCCTACTGATTGGTTGACCCTGCCCCATTATGCTAATTACTTGGCTCCTTCACACTGATTGGTGCACGCCGATCGCTGAACTCCGCCCCTAATTAACCGGCTCCGCTGATTGGTCCTACTGATCATTCTCCCAGACTTTCTAAGCCCTCTGATTGGCCGTCCCCAATCTAAGCCTATCGATTGGCCCTTGTTCTAAGCCCACTGATTAAGCCAGCTAAACATAGCCTTGGATAGCGCCCGCCCTCTCGGCAGCGACCCTGCTGTGGCTTTATCTCAGATGTCCAAAATTACCTCGTGGTGCAACTGGCTCCACCCACTTGATGCTGATTGGTCCATTCTAAGCCTACTGACTTCTACGCCGATCCACGCTAAGCCTGCTGATCACTCTCCCAGCGCTCTGATTGGCCGTCCCCAGTCTAAGCCTACCATTTGGCCCTCGCTGGCTTGTTCTAAGTCCACTGGCACCAGATGGCGCAACTCTTTACTGGCTCCACCCACTTCATGCTGATTGGTCCGTTCTAAGCCTACTGACTTCTAAGCCGAACCACGCTAAGCCTACTGATTGACATACTGTAAAACCTTTACTGCTCCGACTTGCACAACAATTACAACAACAACACAGTAGACGTTTCGCCGCCTATCCAGGCAGCATCCTCAGTACAAATGGGCAAACCAAGGGGCACATCACTCACTTATCAAAGAGGGCGGCGTACACATCCGGCAGAGGGCCACGGTTTTTGTTGCACGCTGACTCCGCATGTCTGATAAACCACGATTCCAACAACTTTCGCGGGCCCCATCTTATCTCCCGTGCCAAGGTTTCCGCGTTATCAAAATCAAATACATGTTCAGTGGCCCAACAGTGATCAACCAACTCGGTTTTCAATCGCGTGGCATTCGTAGCATTGGCCACATCACTTCTATGCTCTTTCAAACGTGTTATTCGTTTCCTGCCTGTCTCACCGATGTAGATCCTATCACAACCCCCGCATTGGATTTTGTACACAACACCGCTTTGTTCATGCGGTGCGGTGGGATCTTTAGGTTTTCCAAAAGTGGCGGCCAAAGTACATATCGGTTTGAAAACCGTTCTTACACCTAGTGGGCGTAAAGCCCTACGAATCGCATACGACACACTTTGAACAAAAGGGATGCACACCACAGATTTGACGTTGTCGGTCCTAGTTACCCTATCTTTGACACGTCGTCTTGTGTTGCTAAGGAAAGTACCTGGATAGCCCCGTTTCCGCAGAGAGGTAGCTATGTTAGTTAACTCCTGTAACCGTACATACTCATTAGACGACAGCGCGTCACATCGGGACAAAAGGGTATGCGCCACAGCTTGTTTGTGTTCAAATGGGTGGTGTGAATAAAAAGATAACAGACCCCCACTGTCGCAGGGTTTGCGGTAAACAGAAGTCCCAAGGAAGCCCTCTCGGTCCCGTCTCACCAACACATCCAGAAAAGGGAGTGAGCCGTCACTTTCCGTTTCACAAGTAAACTGAACAGCGGGGTGTACACTGTTCAGAGCCTGGTGGAACGCATACAAGCTACTCCTTTCCAGCACAACAAACGTATCGTCAACATACCTACAATACATCTTCACCGGAAAGAGAAACGACATCACCTCACTCTCCACATGCTCCATTACTATGTTGGCGACAGTTACCGACACTGGGCTTCCCATAGGGCAGCCCTCAACCTGATGGTACACAACACCAGCAAAGGTAAAAAACGTCTGCTTTAGACAAAATCTAAGTAAAACCATGATATCATTGACCAGTAATGACGTGCGATTTTCTAGCGTACAATCTTCTTTCAAACGTTTCTCAATGATGCTTAAAGCCAACACAACGGGAACGTTCGTAAACAACGAAACCACATCAAAGGAAACCATTAACTCGTCGTCCCTCAACTGAAGTGCACGGACACGGGAAACAAAGTCCCTAGAGTTCTTAACTGCAAACACATTATCAGCCACAAGAGGCTTTAAAAGTTCTACCAAAAATCTAGACAACCCATATGTCGGCGAACCCACAAAGGACACAATCGGTCGAAGAGGGCAATCCTCCTTGTGAATCTTGGGCAATCCGTATATTTTTGGTACAGCCCCATCTGAAGAAAATAGGCGACGGTAAAGAGTCTCATCAATCTTGCTGTCTCTTCTAAGTCTTCGCAAATGATCAACAAGCTGACGCTCAGACTTCGCAGTAGGATCGGCAGCCATCTTCTCAAAGTGGACAGGGTCATCCAACAACTGTAGCATCTTCCTGTCATACACCTCGCGATCCAGGAGAACAGTGCCCTTCCCCTTGTCAGCTGGGAGGATCACAACAGAAGCATCAGACTTCAAATCCCTTAAGGCCGCACATTCCCCACGGGTTAAGTTCCGACGCGGGGGCTGAGCGTCCGCCAAAACGCTGACTACTCGACTACGGGCCAGACTAACATTGGCCGTGTCCTTCAGGTGCCGGAGACATTCTTCAACCTCCACGACAATATCACGCTTCGGGACTCTACCTGGTGCCACAGCAAAATTCAAACCTTTCGACAAAAGGCTCACGTGGTCTTCCGACAATTGCTTGGATGACAAGTTGTGCACGTTGGAAGTCCCACCGGAGCATGTAGAAGAACCCGGAAGCAACCGTGCAAGCTTCTGGCGGTGGGCCTCGGTATATTTGTCCTTCTCTGTAACCTCTGCCTGCTTTCTCGTCACCAGGACATCATGGAAGTCGTCAAGGTTCAATGTAGCACGGAGAACGCGCTCCGATGCTGTCATGCGACATCTTGCTACTTGAATCTGCTGTCTGTTATCCTGGATGCGGGCTCTCAGGCAATTCCGGCTGAAACGTCGCGCAAGTTCACGGCCATACGCAGTGTCCACAAGGGGCTTGCAATGTAGGCTTCGAGGAACCACGTTGTTGTTGAGGCATTCATGGTTAAAACGCACGTGGCACTGGTTCCGTACTATCTTTGTAGACTGACCGATGTACTCCCTTAGTTGGTCAACAACCGTACCTCCGTAATTGAAGCGGATACGTGAGAAAATACTCCAAAAGCCGGGTGATGAAGACATACTGTAAAACCTTTACTGCTCCGACTTGCACAACAATTACAACAACAACACAGTAGACGTTTCGCCGCCTATCCAGGCAGCATCCTCAGTACAAATGGGCAAACCAAGGGGCACATCACTCACTTATCAAAGAGGGCGGCGTACACATCCGGCAGAGGGCCACGGTTTTTGTTGCACGCTGACTCCGCATGTCTGATAAACCACGATTCCAACAACTTTCGCGGGCCCCATCTTATCTCCCGTGCCAAGGTTTCCGCGTTATCAAAATCAAATACATGTTCAGTGGCCCAACAGTGATCAACCAACTCGGTTTTCAATCGCGTGGCATTCGTAGCATTGGCCACATCACTTCTATGCTCTTTCAAACGTGTTATTCGTTTCCTGCCTGTCTCACCGATGTAGATCCTATCACAACCCCCGCATTGGATTTTGTACACAACACCGCTTTGTTCATGCGGTGCGGTGGGATCTTTAGGTTTTCCAAAAGTGGCGGCCAAAGTACATATCGGTTTGAAAACCGTTCTTACACCTAGTGGGCGTAAAGCCCTACGAATCGCATACGACACACTTTGAACAAAAGGGATGCACACCACAGATTTGACGTTGTCGGTCCTAGTTACCCTATCTTTGACACGTCGTCTTGTGTTGCTAAGGAAAGTACCTGGATAGCCCCGTTTCCGCAGAGAGGTAGCTATGTTAGTTAACTCCTGTAACCGTACATACTCATTAGACGACAGCGCGTCACATCGGGACAAAAGGGTATGCGCCACAGCTTGTTTGTGTTCAAATGGGTGGTGTGAATAAAAAGATAACAGACCCCCACTGTCGCAGGGTTTGCGGTAAACAGAAGTCCCAAGGAAGCCCTCTCGGTCCCGTCTCACCAACACATCCAGAAAAGGGAGTGAGCCGTCACTTTCCGTTTCACAAGTAAACTGAACAGCGGGGTGTACACTGTTCAGAGCCTGGTGGAACGCATACAAGCTACTCCTTTCCAGCACAACAAACGTATCGTCAACATACCTACAATACATCTTCACCGGAAAGAGAAACGACATCACCTCACTCTCCACATGCTCCATTACTATGTTGGCGACAGTTACCGAGAGGGCTTCCTTGGGACTTCTGTTTACCGCAAACCCTGCGACAGTGGGGGTCTGTTATCTTTTTATTCACACCACCCATTTGAACACAAACAAGCTGTGGCGCATACCCTTTTGTCCCGATGTGACGCGCTGTCGTCTAATGAGTATGTACGGTTACAGGAGTTAACTAACATAGCTACCTCTCTGCGGAAACGGGGCTATCCAGGTACTTTCCTTAGCAACACAAGACGACGTGTCAAAGATAGGGTAACTAGGACCGACAACGTCAAATCTGTGGTGTGCATCCCTTTTGTTCAAAGTGTGTCGTATGCGATTCGTAGGGCTTTACGCCCACTAGGTGTAAGAACGGTTTTCAAACCGATATGTACTTTGGCCGCCACTTTTGGAAAACCTAAAGATCCCACCGCACCGCATGAACAAAGCGGTGTTGTGTACAAAATCCAATGCGGGGGTTGTGATAGGATCTACATCGGTGAGACAGGCAGGAAACGAATAACACGTTTGAAAGAGCATAGAAGTGATGTGGCCAATGCTACGAATGCCACGCGATTGAAAACCGAGTTGGTTGATCACTGTTGGGCCACTGAACATGTATTTGATTTTGATAACGCGGAAACCTTGGCACGGGAGATAAGATGGGGCCCGCGAAAGTTGTTGGAATCGTGGTTTATCAGACATGCGGAGTCAGCGTGCAACAAAAACCGTGGCCCTCTGCCGGATGTGTACGCCGCCCTCTTTGATAAGTGAGTGATGTGCCCCTTGGTTTGCCCATTTGTATTGAGGATGCTGCCTGGATAGGCGGCGAAACGTCTACTGTGTTGTTGTTGTAATTGTTGTGCAAGTCGGAGCAGTAAAGGTTTTACAGTATGTCTTCATCACCCGGCTTTTGGAGTATTTTCTCGCCTACTGATTGGGCCTCCACACCGATTGGTTCATTACAAGCCTACCGATGGCTGGCCCCTGATTGGTCCACGCTACTTACCTTCTGGCACAACTCTTTCCTGGCTCCACCCACTTCATACTGATTGGTCATACTGATCCAGACTTCTAAGCCGAACCACGCTAAGCCTACTGATCGGCCCTTCACACCGAAGCCTACCGATGGCTAGAGCTCCGATTGGTCCACGCTAAGCCTACTGAACAGTGATTGGCTAGCCTGAATTTGTCGGCACCAGGCAGACGCTTCAGACAAGACACAACAGTTGTTGATTTCAACCTTTATTTGGTACAACAGCCTCCTGGACCAGCTGTGGGTTGGTTCAGCTGCATCAGAGAGATCGTTAGTCCCGGTCATCTCTTGAGCTCATTGGTCACTCAGCTCCATCGGTAGATGCCATCCGGCTCATCTAACTGCAAGTGGTTGTGGTCACTGGCCCATCTGACTACAGGCCTCTCATTGGTCACTTATGTCTAGTGCGCCCTACCAGGCTCGAACTGCAATTGGTCACTTCCACTCATCGCTAGACCCGACTGCTATTGGTCACTCCCTCTAATCTCTAGATGAGATAATATAAGTTTAACTGTGGGATATTGGAACTTTTACCATAAGATAGGTTTAGCCGGGGGGTCATACGCTGGTAGGCTCCAACTGCTATCAGCCCATGCCTCCATCCGGCTGCTCACTGGTTCACAATGAAACTTTTTTACATGCTCTGATGGCGCCGAAGAAGGTTCCCTACACATATAATAGATGGCGCCGGTTGTATACCCTCTTTGCAAAGAAAGCTGAGGCTGGACAGCTGCGACGCGAGTGTGAAAAAAAAAAAGGTAACTCATTTCTATCCAACTGGTTCATATTTCTAGAGAGCCAGCGTTAGAAGGCTGAACAGCTTACATGCTGCCGCCTCCTGCTGTTGGTTCACAATGAAACTTTTTCACATGCTCTGACGGCGCCAAAGAAGGTTCCCTACACATACAATAGATGGCGCCGGTTGTATACCGTCTTTGCAAAGAAGGCTGAGGCTGGCGATGGACAGCCGCGACGCGAGTGTTGATAATGTCCATTCTAACTGCATTGGCCACTCCTTTCTATCCAACTGCTTACTGATTCATACTTCTAGCAAAAGGTTTCAATGTTTAATAAGCAGAGCGTAAAAAAAACAACTCATCGTGATGCCAAGCAGTGAAACCCACTAGCTCCGCACGCGTTCGTACTAAAAAGCTGAGCAGGAAGACGCACATGATCGAGAAACATGGATAGTTTATGCTGTGCAGAGAAGCTCGTTTTAGAGAAAAACGATTGAGCAGATCATCAAGAAACCCTGTAGAGCTGCACCTGCAAGGAAGCTTAGGATAGTTTTGTTTTAGACGGTGTGCGTTGCACTTCAACACAAGAAACTAATTAAATGTTTATCAAGCAGAATGACGAAGCATAGTAATGCTATGCAGTGAAGCTCAAGATTGTTTCTCTCACTGACGCTCCAACGCTTATTAAACAAAATGATCGAGTAGACTCATAGTGGTTGGTGCTATGCAGTTAAACTCCACACGTACTCAACATTAAAAAGAAGACTCAACCCAAGCTGAGTAGCAAGAAACACAATTTCAGATTGCCTTCAGAGCCCTCACGGAGGCATTCTGTGCAAACGTATCCAGCGTATATTTCACGCGACACACCTAGCGCGCGTTCCTTCAAAACAGTTACCGTATTTTCACGCGTATTAGCCGCACTGCAGATACTCCGCAGGACTCGTTTTTAGATACATTTTGAAAATGTTTTTGCAGATAAGCCGCACTTGCAGATACGCCGCGGGTAATACGACGCGACTGCTTTGTGCGCTAAACCAGTGATGCACAAACAAAATCAATAGAGACTCTCAACGCTCGTCGGCGCCGTACTCCCTGCTAACTGCCCTGTTCCCGTACTGGTCCGCGACGTCGACGACTTTTAGTTTAAACCGCTGTCGTAGCTGTGCCTCCGCGTTGGAGCCATGCCTTACCTCTAACTGCCGTGCCCGTGTCCACGAATGCTGCTGCTCAGGTCAAATGAGAACTGACGCTTAGCTGACCACGTTTTATCCCGATGTCAGGTGTATTGAACCCTTCCTGTGGGTCTGCCGACAAAGGAGACCGTATAGGGAAGGCCATAAACCCTGTGGTCCACATTCCGGTGTCGGCATGATGTATAACAAAGGAGTTCAGTTCTTACAGTTCAGACATTAATCACTGTCACCCCTTTTGTTAAAGCTGCGTGGGGGAATGTATTCGGAAGGTCAGTCCACTCGAATGTGGACCCGCCCCTGTTCGGTATTGTTCGTGCACTGGCAGGGCGGTCCCGCCCCGAAAAACATAAGGCACTGTCTGCCCTTTCGTTTAATCCGGGGTATGGGGAAAATACCAGGGAAAAATAGCCATCAGATAAGCCGCACCCGTGGATAAGCCGCAGAGCGTCCGCGAAAAAAAAATCGTGCATAACCCGCGGCTAATACGCGTGAAAATACGGTACTATTAGAGCACTATTAGACTAAGAGCACTATTAGACAGTAAGAAGCACCATTAGAAATATAAGTTAAGGGTGATCACACAGATTCAAAATGAACGAAGTTCATCACATTATAAGCAAGTTCACCTCAGAATAAATGTGTTCACTTTAAGAGTATCACAGTTACAAATATGACAGGTTTTACACCACATAGATTCACCGCGCGTCACGCGACACGAGCACACTACAGCACGCAATATCTGAAACGCGTGGACAGCTCGCGCGATTTTAGCCTGCCCATATCCGCGTATATTGCAATTTTTCACCTGAGCACATAGATTCACGAGCACCAGTAGTATAGAAAGAAGTCCTATAGCCAAGAGTTTTCTCTAATCCAATTCCAATCCAATTCCAATCCAATTCTAAGCCATAATCCAGTTATAATCCAACACAATCCAGTTCTAAGCCAACACAAGCCAAATCCAAAGCCATCTGATTGGCCGCCATTAGCTCCGCCCACTTCACGTTGATTGGCCCATGCTAAGCCTACTGATCTGATTGGCCGCCATTAGCTCCGCCCACTTCACGTTGATTGGCCCATGCTAAGCCTACTGATCTTTGATTGGCTGCCAGTAGCTCCGCTCCTTTATGCTAATTAGTTGGCTTGGCTCCGCCCAGTTCACGCTGAATGGCCCGTGCTAAGCCTACTGATCATTGATTGGTTGACTGTAGCTCCGCCCCTTTATGCTAATTACTCGGCTCTGCCCACTTCACGCTGATTGGTGCATGCGTATCACTCAGCACAGCTCCGCCCCTTTATGCCAATTAACTGGCTCCGCTGATTGGTCCATTCGAAGCCTACTGATCACTCTCCACATTTTCCAGACTTTCTAAGCCCTCTGATTGGTCGTCCACCGTTTAAGCCTACCGATTGGCCCCATTCTAAGCCCACTGATTGGCTGACTAAGCCCGCTGAACATAGCCTTCGTTAGCGCCCGCCAGATGGCGCACTCGGCAGCGACCCTGCTGCGGCTTTATCTCAGACGCCCAAACTTACCTCATGCCACCAGATGACGCGACTCAGGTGCATCAACTCCGCGCTGTTCCGCTTCGAGGCGTCACACGAGCGAGAGAACTTCGTCGAGATGTGCTGCCACATATTGCGCTCCCGTATCACCGCAAACAAGTTGCGGGAAATCATACGCGAAATCTTGGACGAGTACCTGTCGGCTTACAGGGAGCAATCACTGCGCGAGCTTCAGGAACCATGTCAGGAAGAAATAAGAGTCCTGGAGACGATCATCAATCGCTCTAGGAGCTATGGATGAAAATAAAGATGCATCACACCTCGCTACACAGTCTGCTCAAGTTATTCCACGATGCGCATGCAGTTCCAGCACCCTGCTCGAATTCTCATCTCCGGCGCGTCCATGTGTGGGAAGACGGTGCTCACGCAGAATATAATGAGACACCCCGAATTATTTAGCATTCCACCGCAGAAGATACTCTACGTACGAAAGTATGCAGCCGGCTGGGAAAAGGATTTCGACGGGGCGGAGTTTATGGACCGGATACCCGCAGATTGGGATGAGCGATATCCCACTCTCATAGTTATTGACGATCAAATCACGGAAAAGGGGGTTCTATCGGAGGTAGAGTCGCTGTTTGTACGTGGTAGCCACCATAAGAACGCGTCAGTGATCCTGATCACACAAGCCTTGTTCTATCATAACGCCGCTTTTCGAATGATATCGCTGAACGCCAGTTATATCGTATTGTTCCGGAACGCTCGGTCCGTACAACAGATTGAAACCTTCGGACGTCGGGTATTCGGGAAACAGGGGCTTTCCTATTTTCTCGACGCATATAACCAGGCGACGGAGAAGGCGCATGGTTATTTAGTTGTGGATCTGCACGCGCAAACACCTCCCTCTCGTAGCCTGCGAACGGGTATTTTACCGCACGACCGGCAGTTCCTGTTTACACCCGCGAAATGACGGCCGATCTTAGAAGACATCTCACGCTCCTCAAAGTATTGGCCGCCAGCAAACCGACGCACCGCGCAGAGTTACTTAAAGAGCTCAGCTGCGACGACATTCGAATCCTTTCGGAAATCTGTCTGAATATTCTACGCGGAAATATCCCACTTTCGACGGAACTTCATAAAAACCTGAAGAAACACAAAAAAATCCTCCGCTTCCTCGCCTACAAGTCACTTCATAAGTGCCCCCGGCAGTTGAAGAAATATATTAGGGGACAACGAGGTGGTCTCATTCCCATACTTCCACTGCTCCTCTCAGGGCTATCAAGTCTCGTGGCGGGAGTCGCCGGGCGAGCGATATCCAAAGCCATCGGTCATGGCTTAGAAATAGGTGAAGTTCTGAAATCTTACGATTCGGACGATGTAAAAGTGGGCAAAATACTGGAAGCCCTCTATTACTTGCTGAAGCGAGCTCACTATCATCCTCCTCCTCCTCCTCCTCCTCTGGAACCTGTCCATTCGGAGCCCGAACCGGAACCCAATCCATTCGACTTTAATCTTCTACCCTCCGGCGTTGATAAAGCACGCGCGAAATCTGTGCTAAACGAATTGAAGAAAGTATTCACCTGGCAGGCGGATAATGTGCTAGTATATAGAGGGAAGCGAATCAATCGCTCAAACATTGTGGCTCTCGTGAGCTACTTAGCACGTCGTAGCGCGCTCATCAAGAAACCCAGTTGGTACAAAAAAGTATCGAAAATTATAAGCGCTTTGAAAATACAGCGAATTGCTCGCTGGAGCAAATATGGGGCCCTATAGAAAGATCAAGGAGAAAGGGTTAGGTGGAGTGGATCGGTACCGACGTTATCACAAGCTCACGCACGCAGAAGCCGTGGAACAGCTGAAAAAAGAAGATGCTTACACCCTTCACAAGCCAGTGAAAAAAAAATTTAAGGGGCGCTCCATCATCGCAACTCATGTGCGGGATTTATATCAGGCAGACCTTCTGGATATGCGTAAATATCAGAAATATAACAAGGGCTTCAGGTACATCCTAACGGTCATAGATACGCTATCGAGGTACCTGTACATGGTCCCCATTCGCACAAAGCGCCCGCAAGACGTAAAGAAAGCCTTCCAACGAGTTTTCCGTCACGGAATTCCGAAGAATTTGCTCACTGATCGCGGGAGCGAATTTTGGGGTTCCCCCGTTCGTCAGTACTTTCAGTCGCTACTAAATCACTATAGCACACAAAGCGGAATGAAAGCGGCCTCCTGTGAACGCGTGCAGAGAACAATTAGAGAAAGAATAGCCAGGCATTTCACTAGTACGGGGAAGTTTAATTATATCAACGCGCTGCCGAAGATAGTGGCCGACTATAACGACTCGGTACACTCCGTCACGGGCGAAAAGCCGAAAAATGTGAACGCCGGAAATGAAGTAGCTCTGTTCAACAGATTGAATCGTAAGACGACCCCGCGCGAGAGCAAGTATAAATCAGGGGACCAGGTGAGGCTCGCGTTAGATCGCGGCGTGTTCGTCAAAGGCTACGATCAAAGGTGGACGGCCGAAGTGTTCGAGGTGTCGCGAACGAGAAAGACCGATCCGCCCGTAGTGTACGTGAAAGATTCGACGGGAAAAGAAATACTGGGATCATTCTACGAGCAGGAGCTGCAGCCCGTCCATCATCTTTCCTCGTACGATAAGCGACTCATATCCGCGGTGATTAGAAAGAAGAAAATTAACGGAGTATTGCACTACTTGGTTCGTTGGTTCGGATACGCCAAAGATCACGATTCTTGGGTGCCCGCCAGCGATGTCAGAAAATGAATTTTACGTGTATTTGCTCTCGAATGCCAGCATGGACCTGTACCCGTCCAACACGCTGAATGACTTCACGATCGCGTTAGATAAGCCGCTACACCTGGATGATTCGTACGTCGTTGGTCTAGAGGGATTTTCCATTCCCAACAGCTTCCTGAACGTGAACCAAGCGCCTGATAACCTGATAACGCTATCAACGGAGAAGTGGCAAACAAAACAGCTCACGTTCGAAGACACGGACACGCTATTGAATAAAATATTCCCCGAATATGGGATAGAGTGGACTTACGAGGAAGATCACTACGTGTTTAAGCTACCGTCGCGCGTGCGCTCGGTGAAATTAATCGACAGACCGCTGCATCTCGCCTTTGGAATCGTCGACATCGATGGAGATCACCCGGAGGGCGGTAGAGTACGCGCCGTCCCAAACGTGTTACCGCTCGCGGAGGAAAGAGCCGTTATGATGCGAGTTCGCCGGGTGATAGTGATCAATAACGATCTAATTTTAGAACCCCGATCGCTCATTACCGACACATTCAACGAATTCTTCAGAGCGACGAACGATACAGAATCACGGGTGGAATACAAAGACAACACTTACTCGCTTTCTCTCCCGACGAATTTCAACTTGTCGACCTAGTTCCTGGACCTCATTCAGGTGAAGCACATCCATGTTGAAGGATCCTGAAAGCGCATCACGTGTAATCCCATAGTGAAGACGTACCGCGTCCACATAAACACTCAAGAGACGGAAAGTCGGCGCATTTCACTTCCACCGAATTACTACGAAACACCCGAAGCTCTTGTGAGCGCCATCCATGAGCGTCTGCAGCCGGAGGCTTCCCTCACGTACGATGCGTGGGCGAGGAAGTGTTCGTTGAGCTTGCGGGAAAACGTGTCGCTTACATTATCCGATTACTTTGCGTACCTACTGGGTTTCGGCGCGAAAACCGTATTTACCGAAAACGATACGGGCGTCGACGAGGTGACCATAGATCTTCCCATTAACTGTATTATGATATACACGGATCTCGTCGCGCCCTCCGTAGTGGGAAACGGGCGACATCCGATACTGAAATTAATTCCATTCGTATACGATAGAACGAAAGAACAACTGAGTTTCAGCTTTCTACCCGTTCAGTATTTTAAGTTAGTGCAGCGCGAAATTTCCTCAATCACCGTCTCTATACGCGACGACACGGGTCGCAAGCTACCGCTACAAAATCGCGGTAGATCGACGCTGACGCTGCACTTTAAGCATGTACACTAAAGCGGTACCAATCTACGGATTTGGCGTTCCGACGGTATACAGGTCGCACCTGTACCAGAGGGGAGGCAATTTCTTTTCTCAGCTCGGGCGTTTCGCTATTCCACTCTTTAAACGCGTATCGCCCTACTTAAAAAAGACGGCTGTTGCGGCCGCTAAGCGCGTGGCCAAAAATCTGTCGGAGGGAGACTCTTTCCGAAGTGCGCTGAAAAGATCGGCGAAAGATACGGGCCGTGAAATTCTCCGCGACCTCGGAGGGGCTGGCGGGCGAAGAAAGAGGAGAAAACCGGACGTCTTCGACGGCATAAATCACGCTGGTTGCGCAGCCACAATTTAGTTGCGAGATGGACACGATTAACGTCGTACATCCCGACACTCCTATGTTGGATAAGTCGGAAACGCAGTTATTTTCCGTGCCGGGAACGCAGTGGCATATACTGAAGGGGGAATATGAGGTATTCTACCCGGTCGCTGACATATCCTCCGTCATAGAGTTCCAGCTTTCGAATTTGGGGCTACTTCAACTTCCTGGAGCAGCTCTGTGAGAAGCACGTCTCCTACGAATACGACCACTACGTTGGAAACAAGTTCCTACTGTACTACGACCTGGATCCCGATCAATCCTCCGTCCACCTGTCACCGATCAGGCGTGGAAACGTTCGTCTGCAACTCAAGTTCCGACGTGCCTTGGCCGAACCCACGACCGTATTGATACTGTCCGAGAGTGTGCGAATTATGTCCATCGATAAGAACAGGAACGTCACACTGGATTAGCGATGTTCGAGCAAGATATCGAGAGACTCCTGAAGTACAACGATTACACTTCGGCACTCTTCCGTGGTGTATACGCTCGAGACGACCGTCTGCCCGCACTGGATAGACCGGGTATAATCGTGGTGAACACCGATCGGCGACAGCAGACTGGGGAGCACTGGATTCTGTACGCGAAAATGAAGGATGACCTCATCTACTTTGATTCCTTCGGATTGCCGCCCATCGAACCCGAGTTGAAACGCCTCGCCGTTGACGAATATAATGATGTCTGTATTCAAAGCCTGTATTCTCCAATGTGTGGTGTGTACTGTTGTATCGCGGCGACATTTTTGGCGAAAGGGAAATCACTGAAGAGCATTGTATCCCTGTTTTCCGATAATATCGCTGCTATTGACCTAAAATCAATAAAGCTGCTAGAAAAGTTGTTTGTCGCTTAAAAACGCCTGGTGTCCTTTATTCTCTACAGCTCCCCCACAAACTATACTTGCTTAGTCAATGAATACACGCTATAGCTCCCTATCATATCATTCTATCAATACAGCTTCCCATCATATCAGCCTATCTTCCTAATCCAATACAACAACGCAACACTTAAAATCAGAAATACATGTATTTTTATTTTACAGCTGATTACATATGGGACGCTCGCTGGTCTCGCGGTCACTTCTTCTTCGCGTGAGTAAAGATGATGTCCGGCGATGCGACTCTTTTACCATCCCTGAATCTCTCCTTCTTCTCTAGTTTCAGATCTGGTAATTCTCGCATTTCTTGCAAATCTTCATCTGTGGGTCGCTTAAAACGCCTGGGTAGGTACACCTTTACGCGTTTATCGTTGTCCATCAGGAGTTCCACGTACACGGACTCCCCGTACATAGTATCCACTTTGCGCAAGTCCAACACGTCGAGCTTTTCGTTGTTCGGAACAGTGCTCATTTTCTGAATGTCCCCATCACCGGGTTTCTTTAGTTTATCCAGCTTCTCGAAAATAGATGACATATCTCTCAGCGCAAGTTTCTACGCACGCCAAATGGACTGAAAATGAGGACAACTATTACCTAACTTTCCTCATCTTGAAGACAATAGTGAAACATACCTTTCTTGTTGTGCGCTTCACCGAGAGTCAGCCGACGGAAGTAGCTTCACAGACCTCAAATGAGTTGTATATATCGCAACTTTTATATAAAGCACCCCTGGAGGAGCGCAAGGGTGGTGCGATTCTGTTTACACAATCACGCAGGAACAGCATGTGATTTATGATGCGCGAGCGCGCACGCGAAGGACATTTGGAACTTCTTGGAAACCAAAGTGCATAAGCGAACCCTTTGTTTTTGGTTACAGAAAGCTTGCTGATATAAAACAGATGGCCCAACTTGTTGAGACATGCAGCGCCGCGGCCGAGGCTCCATGACCTCATTTCTTGACAAACGTGATTTACGACCTCCAAAGCATGGCAGTACGCGAGCTTTGATATAAAACAGATGGCCCCAACGTGTTGGGATGGCCGATGAAGCTCCGTGACCTCATTTCTCCTCCGTGACCTCATTTCTCGGAACACATGATTTACGACTGCCAAAGTATGGGAATATGCGAGCTTTGATATAAAACACATGGCCCCAACGTGTTGACACGTGCACCACGACCGCGGAGGCCCCTTGACCTCATTTCTTGGAACACATGATTTACGACTACCAAAGCATGGGAGTACCCGAGCTTTGATATAAAACAGATGGCCCCAACGTGTTCTGACGTGCAGAGTGACCGATGAAGCTCCGTGACCTCATTTCTCGGAGAACGTGATTTACGACCTTCAAAGCATGGGAGTACACGAGCTTTGATATAAAACAGATGGCTCCAACGTGTTGGGATGGCCGATGAAGCTCCGTGACCTCATTTCTCCTCCGTGACCTCATTTCTCGGAACACATGATTTACGACTGCCAAAGCATGGGAATATGCGAGCATTGATATAAAACACATGGCCCCAACGTGTTCTGACATGCAGCAAGGCTGCTGGTTTATAGGCCGCGCGATCGCCTCAGGGGGGAACAGTCTGCTTTCACTCGCTTCAAAAGTAAGTTATTCGCCTCACTTGTTGCACGTTTCTTACGGATCCGTTTATTTTCAGTGCCTCGGTGTGTGTTCTGCTTTTTTGATCCTCACGATATCGAGGATGAATCGGATGAATCGGACGACGATTCTCGGGACGGCGCACCTCCTACACTGTCTGCTCACGTGATGCGATCGCACCCCGACGTGGATACATCTTTCCTGCCCTTCTTCCAGACTGACAGTGCATTTAGAGGTGTCGTTAAAAGGTACGTGCTATTGGCATCTGTTCACGATCAGGGAGTAGAGGATTTGCGACAATATTTAATGAGTCACTTTCACGATATGGTCGCTATATTGAGAGCGCTAAGAACACCCTTTAGGTTTTGCATTTGTTTGGATGTTTTAATGGTAAAGGAAACTCGTGGGGAGATAATCGCGCACATTGCCCACTTTATGGCGTTTGCTCGCGAAGTCCACAGCGACGGAGCCATCGCGAATACCCTGATGGATGTGATTCAGGAGTCCACGGGACGCGTAGAAAATGATCAGCGGGAAGGGAGCGGGTTCGTGTCCACCGACGTCCAAAACGTTCAAATGTGCATTTCCGCCGTGAAAACGAAAAAATTCGGATGCAATGGGACACTTCCCGATCATTTGGCTAAGCGCAGGAACCTGCTAACAAATATTCATTTACCGGCACGTAAGGAGGGTGAGTGTTTTAAATACAACACGCTCGCCCTCCTGCATCCACAGAGTTGGAATACATGGTCAAAAAAATATGAAAATTATGCAGCGGAGTACTGGTGGCCTAGTCGCTTCCCTGTTTCCTACTCTGACCTGGACGAATTCGAAGACAAAAACATGATATCCGTGTACGTATACGAGTACGTCGATCAGGGAGTGCACGTGTCGCGACCTCCAAAACTCGAGTATGAAAAGAAAATTCACTTATTGGCTATAGACCAGCATTTTTTTGGAATCAAGTCCCTCGAGCGGTTACTGATTAGGAAAGACAAGCGTTTCGTCTGCGAGCGTTGCACGCGCTCTTTTAACAAGGAAGAGAGCATGGCGAAACATCGTCGCCTGTGCGCGGACGTAAACGAAATCATATTGGAATTTTGCGAACCAGGCAAAAACTTTGTAGAGTTTACTAAAATACAGTACAAGCAGCAGTACAACTACGTCGTCGCGTTGGACACGGAGAGCGTACTCGCGCCCAGTGGTGTTGGCATGCAGCGTCACGTCACCTCGAGCTTCTGTGCCGTGCTCGTACGCACCCACGACTCGAAGGTGATGCGCATCAGGACGCACCACGGTGAAGATTCTGCGAGGCAGTGCGTCAGAGCTTTGATGGAAATGCGGGACGAGATGATCGCCCTGAACGCCTGCCCCACGGAAATGGTGCTGAATGATGAGCAACGAGCACGGCACAGAGCTGCCACCCACTGCGCGTACTGCGGGCGGGAGTTCGCGCAAGATCTACCCCGTGTCCGGCACCACGACCATTCCAAGCGTTGTACTGCCGGCGAGACAAATTACATCGCGACGCTGTGCAACCCCTGTAACGTGGTGTGCACGACGCGGGAAAAACTGCCCATCATGGTGCACAATCTGGCCTACGATTTGGCCGGACTACTGCGGGAATTTCACCTTTTCGGGTGGAAGCGAGCTCCCTTCATCGTGGCCAGTTCCATGGAAAAAATTCGATCGTTCGAAATTGGCACCTTCCTATTCAGAGACACCATGCAGTACCTAAATTCGTCGCTGGGAGAGCTCGTGGAAACCGTCAAATCCATGGGGGGCGCAGAGGCGTTCCAATGCCTGAAGCAGGTATTTGGAGACGACTGCAAAATTTTGCTTCGTAAAGGTGTATTCCCGTACAGCCACGTTAGCTCGTTCGCGGTCTACGACGAATTGGCTCTGCCGGCAAAATCCGCCTTCCGAAACGATCTGACGGGGGAGGATATAAGCGATGAAGACTATCAGTACGCTCTGCACGTATTTGAACGTTTTGGATGCTCGAATCTGAGGGATTATAATGCATTGTACCTGAAAACGGATGCCCTGTTACATGCTGACGTAATGCAGCACTTCCGACGCCTGTGCTACGATGCGCGCGGTTTGGAATTGCTTCATTGCGTTTCTCTGGCATCCTATTCGTGGCAATGCACTCTAAATTACACGCGGGCAACATTGGAGCTGATCATCGACGAGGACATGAGTAGTAGGTACTGGACTCTCATAGTGCACAACGCCCAACTGGCCTGAACACGATTTAATTAGCAATTAGAGCTAATTGGGACCCCCCACATTAATCAGCACCCTCCAGGGAGCCACCACACTAATTGGGGAAAGTCTAACTCGTGTCCACACCAGCTGAGCGTTGTGCACTATGAGAGTCCATAAAAAATAAAAAATAGATAGAAATAGAGTGGAGAGAAGGAGTTTAATTGAAGATCAACGGCGCCATCTTGAAGAAAGCGGTCCGGAAAGGCCGCTGACCGTCGCTGGGCGACGGAGCACAGAAGCAGGTTGCAAAGCATCGCAGCTATGACCACCAGTTCCGGACATCCTGTGACGTCATCACGGCATGTCTGGGCAAGTTAGGACAGCTCTGGGCATGCAAGGAGAAAAACACTCGTAATACAGAGGCTGGAAAAGCAAGAGTACGCAAACCATCAATAGCTAACAACAACAAAAATTAGTTACACAACAAATGAGCCCACCAGAACAGGAGCGCAGAACCATGCGACTGCTCCGTCCGAGAGGCAGGCAGAAACTGACTCGTAATGGTTTTTGTCCTGTATAAACCCCGCAGTTGCACCCCCTAGCGGTTACTTTCTCAACTAATCTCACAACAAAATTATTAAGAATCACGCCAGCGCTACTCCCGGTCCCAAGGCAGAAGATGATAGAAAATGGCGGGAATGCCCGGACAACAGCAACCAGCACCCGACGTGCACGGGCACGAAAATCGCAAACAAAGCGGGAACAAAGTTGGCGAAATCATTAGTTACTCAACAAATCACCTCACCACAGTAGGAGCGCAGACCGATGCGACTGCTCTCGTCGACAGCCAGGGATCAAGTGACGACGGAGCGAACGACCGCACGTCTTCTCCCAACGAGAGCCAGAGGTGGACTGACGTAAGCGCCACTCTACGGGTGCTACGCATGCGCGCGCTCGTAGCGCCCTCTGCGCGCTCCTACCGCCACCTGCGAGAGGCTAAGAGAGAAGAGCATTCCTGCGCCCCCTGCTGGCCGTTCTCATTGGTCGTGAGGCTAAGTGAGAAGAGCATTCCTGCGCCCCCTGCTGGCAGTTCTCATTGGTCCAGACATCATCCTATTGTCTCAGGGCTACACTGTTTCTTTCCACTAATGCTCCTTTGGTCAATCTGCAGTGAAGCCACGGTATGACGTCATCATGCACATGCGTGGCTCAAGGACGCGTGCGCTCTAGCAGGGGACCTATTATTTATTGAATCACTATCCCAAGATTATTTCCTTTATTCTTCTATAACGATTGCATAGGAAACTATTGCAGAAGAGCACCATGCATGAAAACTGATCGTAGGAATTCCAAAGTCTTACTAAATGAGACTTGCAAAAGAACAAAACATCCTAACATGTAACTCCATCAACGGCTAATAAGAGGACTAGGCACTCAACAAATCAACGCGCGCAGAACTCAGGGCAGCACTATCGTCAAGACGACAATGTTCCTTGTCAAAAAAAGACAAAATACAAAGCGTTAACAAAGGAAAGCATGCATATCGGGGCATGTCAGGACACGTCAGGACAAATTCGCACGACTGTTGGGCAACAGAGGAAAACGAACACTTGAACAGAGTGAAAAAGGCACTCACCATCATTTTTCCCGTTCACAGCATTCCCTCATTGTAAATCCGCTCGTCACAAAATCCACCTGCATCGTCGAACACCATTCACCAGTGACGAACCATACATCCACACCCCATCAGAGGCAGACAGAACCCCACCTAAGCTACGCTCTTCCACTGACGGCCAACGCCAGGATCATAATTACCGTGTCTACACCCGCCAGTGTCCAAGAGAGAAGTGAATCCTTGCGCCCCCTGCAGGCCAGTCTCATTGGTCGTGTCGGCATCCTATTGTCTCAGGGCTACACAGTTTTTTTTTCCACTAATGCTCCTCTAGACAAGGTCAACCTGAAACAATAGTCTCTCGGTATGCGGTCATCATGCAGGTGCGTGGCTCAAGGACGCGTACGCTCTAGACAGGGCACCTGTTATTTATTGAATCACTATACCTAGATTATTTCCTTTATTCTACTATAATGATTGCGTAGGGAACTATTGCAGAAAAACACCATAGACAAGAGGAGATTGTAGCATTTCATTCTCAAAGTCTTACTGTACAGGAAAAAAAAATGGTTCAGCAAGACATAAAGTCACACACCTGTCCCCCTCGCGGTTACTCTCTGAACTAAATGAATCGCAAAATTATTAAGAATTGCTCTACTCCCATTCAAGGCAGCACTATCGTCAAGAATATGCCTTGTACAAAAGGAAAAAAACTACATGCAGAAGGAAAGCATGTCAGAACAAGCCCAGGCATGTCAGCGCATGCTTGTCAGACAAGGGGGGAAAAAGCGAAAAGAAACAAAGAAGGAAACCAGCATCAAACTATTTCTTCTTATTCAAAAACAGTGCTCATCATAAATCTGCCCAGGACAATACACACTATTTTTCTATTGCCACACTTTTTTCCAGTAACGGTCAATGCATTGCTACAGACTGCGTGACGTCATCACATCCTGTCTGAAGAAGAAGACACCGGCAAAGACTCCTATTATTTATTGAATCGCAAGATTATTTCCTTTGTCCTACTCTTAATGACATTGATTCTCTCATTAAAATTCAACAAAAAAGCACCCCGCATATTATCGATTTTCACCCCAAAGGCTCATCATGGTCATTAGAATTACAGTAAACTGCCACTGCTCTTTTAAAATAATAAGTGAGACCACTCAACATCACCTCCAGGCTTATGTAATACATGACCCTTTCTATGCTCATACATTCGTTGTCTGAGGCTACACCTGCGAGCAAAAAAGACGCGGAAGCCGGGTGGGCAAAGTTCCATTCACGCATGGCGAGCAAAAAGGTGCGAAAGCACAAGACAGAACGCCTTTACGGGAACACGATAGCATTCCTATACTATATTAATGATTATTGCATTGCAGTTTAGAAAAACTACAACTAAACTATAATTTTAGGAGCCCAACTTTCTATGGAAACTATAATTGCCCTATTACTTGGATCGCTACTAATGAAGCGCTCCAATTTTTTCTCTCTTCCCATTTCAGCCTTGTCATGCAGGGAAGCAGACTCATATCCAAAATAATTAATTTACACTGAGGGTGCCGTGCTTCAGGAATTCCTATCCTGCGCTCAGATGCAAGCATTTCTTCACGGATACCTTTAACAGCTGACTTCCTCAACATATCGAACACCCAACAAAATCAAACAAACAATCAGAGAAACCCTCTTCTCAGCTGCACCATGCGACTTTCTTCTGCGTAAAATCGGTGATTTGAAGAAGAGAGCAGCGAAAAATTGCGCGCGCTTGTGCTCGACCTGAAGCGTATGCCAATAAACCAAGAAAAAGGCACTCATGTCTGGTATCTGATAGTGCCACATACACAGACGCATTGCCTGCGAAAGAAAGCACAGGACACGGATACACAAATTTCCTTAGGTGAGCAGGGAAAAGGCTTAAGACCACAGGTCACGACACATCGCCACGCGGCTAGCACAACATGACACCAACAAGATACTAGCAGCGGGAAGAACTGCAACACTGCTAAACAAGTCCAGACATGCCACGATGACGTCACAAATCAGGAGAAAAAAAAGCACACGCATGCACGCACAGAGGACAACGCATTAAACACACGGAGCGCTCAGGAATAATCGTAGCGTTACCGCACATCGCTACGAAGCTCAACGTCTAACAGAAGACGACGACGACAACAAAATATTAGCGAAGGGTAAAAATTGCAACACTACCGAACAAGTCCAGACATGCGACATCGCATACAAAACACTGCTCATCGGGGAAAAGGCCTAAGCCTGCGGCGGATCATCATAGAGCGTACACAACTTCATTTTTTCTATTTTGCGTAAACTAAACCCGGTCTGCTTGGAAAACGACGTACAAATTTTCTTAAGGAGCAGAGAAATATTTCTACTCCGTGCTCAGATACCAGCATTTCTGCTCAAAAACCTGCAAAATTAAACACTGCTTACTTCGTCAAGATATCGAACAAAATCAAACAAACAACCCCACTTCCACTGGTAGAACACTATTCAGCTTTTACGCAGGAGGCTTTCTTCTACATAAAAAGTAGAGAAAATAAGAAAAGAGCAGCGAAATATTACACGCACATTTGCTTGACTTAAAAAACCTGAAGCATATGCCAATAAACCAAGAAAAAGACACTCATGTCTGGTATCTGATAGTGCCACATACACAGACGCATTGCCTGCGAAAGAAAGCACAGGACACGGATACACAAATTTCCTTAGGTGAGCAGGGAAAAGGCTTAAGACCACAGGTCACGACACATCGCCACGCGGCTAGCACAACATGACACCAACAAGATACTAGCAGCGGGAAGAACTGCAACACTGCTAAACAAGTCCAGACATGCCACGATGACGTCACAAATCAGGAGAAAAAAAAGCACACGCATGCACGCACAGAGGACAACGCATTAAACACACGGAGCGCTCAGGAATAATCGTAGCGTTACCGCACATCGCTACGAAGCTCAACGTCTAACAGAAGACGACGACAACAACAAGATATTAACGAAGGGTAAAAATTGCAACACTGAACAAGTCCAGACATGCGACATCGCATACAAAACACTGCTCATCGGGGGAAAGGCCTAAGCCTGCGGCGGATCATCATAGAGCATACACAACTTCATTTTTCTATTTTGCGTAAACTAAACGCGGTCTGCTTGGAAAACGACGTACAAATTTTCTTAGGGAGCAGAGAAATATTTCTACTCCGTGCTCAGATACCAGCATTTCTGCTCAAAAACCTGCAAAATTAAGCTCTGCTTACTTCGTTAAGATATCGAACACCCAACAAAATCAAACAAACAACCCCACTTCCACTGGTAGAACACTATTCAGCTTTTACGCAGGAGGCTTTCTTCTACATAAAAAGTAGAGAAAATAAGAAAAGAGCAGCGAAATATTACACGCACTTTTGCTCGCATAGCTATAAGAGAAAAAAATAAATAAAATAACGACGCACACGCTAATAAACTGTGACAAAGACACCCATTTCTGCTATCAGATAATTATTGCATAATGCTAAATACTCATTTGCATTGGCCCTGCGTGAAGAAACCACAGGACAGGGATACACAATCTATCTTAAGCGAGCACGGAAAGTCACTTCTACTCGAACAGCTTAATACCATAAAGTCTGAATTTTTGCAAAGAAAATAAAGCCTGAACAGCGCTACGAAGGTGACAGACACATACTAACAGACAAACAAACACTTCTTCGAGTCTATATTATATTTTAAAAAATAACGAAAGCACACATAAAAAAATCAAATCGGCTAGGTAGCCTACCAGACGTTGTGCCTTAAAGTTGGCTGCACGCAATGTGCGGAAGCATGCTGTGAAGCCAACTTGCGGTTTTGCTGGATGCACATGAAGTCCGATTCCAATTGGAAATCGCGCTAAGGACGTGCCAAACGTGGAATATTCGCAAGATTAATCCCAATACCTGGAATTCTGTTCATTTTAGCGGGAATGCTGGCGCTTGTGCTCCATTATTCGAAATTTTCGAATACGAATAGGGTTCGAATATCAACAATATTCGAACAATATTCGAAATTTCGAATATTCGCACACCTCTAGTGAATACTGACACTCAACGATATATAACAAAAAACAAACAAATTCCATTCTCATGAACTCTCCTCTGCCGAGCGGCTTTCTCCTGCTCTACCTGGATGCTGACTTTTTCCCCCCTCACCTACATTCTGAGTAAAAACAGTGACAGAAGAAAAGAACCGCGAAAAATTACACGCATTTGTGTCACAGGACAGGGATACACAACTTTCCTTAAGTGAGCAGGGAAAAGGCTTAAGTCGGTACCGCTCAGGAATAATCGGAGAATCACCGCGTATCGCTACGCGGCTAGCGCTTGAACAGCGCTACGAACGTGACAGATACATACTAACAAACAAACAAACAACAGCAGGACCGGCGTCGGGCACTCATAAAATACCCTGGCCAAAACAAAGACTTCGCCAGGTTCGCGGGGCAATTCCATTAAAAACGCTCGTCCTATCCTACAGATAGCAATGCAAACGCGACTGCCCTTATTTTTTAAACCACTATTTCACGCAATAGTACATAAATGTATCACTCGTGCCACACGAAAAGGCAAACACTTACTTGTCAAGTGGGGTCCCAGCGCGTGCGCGCGCGCACACACACAGGCACACACACACACACACACTAACATTTTCACACTCACAAACACAAAGTCTATTTTCACAACCACATAAATCCATATTATTCCTCAGGTCAATAATTATCCTGCCATCGTCAAAAGACGGCACAGACATGTATGCTTACGCAAAACAATCGGTCCTCGTTCCGGATGTAATAGGATATCGTCACTCGGCCGGCGCGAACCAATAAAGAAAGAAAGGAATGCATGTTCGCTATACGAAGAAAACTGTGCCGTGCTTCTACGCAGCGATCATTATACAGACGCGTAAATGTGAACATCATTCGCTACACACTGTAGCTCTCATCATTTTTAAACCAAACCGTGTTCATAGGTCTTCACTAAATAGGTGAGCCGATAATGACTCCAAATAAAATAAAATAAAATAATCATTCCAGCATCGCTGGCTGCAAGCTTGGGTACCCAACAGAGCAGCGCGCTCCTATCAACACGCCTTGGGCTGACCTTACACACCCGAAGCCTTTTCTGAATGCATTCTGCCGGCGCTGGAATAAAAGATTTATCGCGAGGGTACTACGATGTCAGCTCTGTTGCTGTTTAAGTGATAAAACAGTGCGCTTACTCGGGCAATCGCGCGCGTCCAAACCGCGAGAACGGGTCCGCGTTGCGCTCGCGCCGCGGGGAATCGCACGCGTCGCGAGTCCAAACCGCGAGACCGGGCCCGCGCGCGCGCTTCGCGGTTCGGGCGCACTGTTTTATCACTTAAACAGCAACAGAGCTGACATCGTAGTACCCTCGCGATAAATCTTTTATTCCAGCGCCGGCAGAATGCATTCAGAAAAGGCTTCGGGTGTGTAAGGTCAGCCCAAGGCGTGTTGATAGGAGCGCGCTGCTCTGTTGGGTACCCAAGCTTGCAGCCAGCGATGCTGGAATGATTATTTTATTTTATTTTATTTGGAGTCATTATCGGCTCACCTATTTAGTGAAGACCTATGAACACGGTTTGGTTTAAAAATGATGAGAGCTACAGTGTGTAGCGAATGATGTTCACATTTACGCGTCCGTATAATGATCGCTGCGTAGAAGCACGGCACAGTTTTCTTCGTATAGCGAACATGCATTCCTTTCTTTCTTTATTGGTTCGCGCCGGCCGAGTGACGATATCCTATTACATCCGGAACGAGGACCGATTGTCTTGCGTAAGCATACATGTCTGTGCCGTCTTTTGACGATGGCAGGATAATTATTGACCTGAGGAATAATATGGATTTATGTGGTTGTGAAAATAGACTTTGTGTTTGTGAGTGTGAAAATGTTAGTGTGTGTGTGTGTGTGTGTGCCTGTGTGTGTGCGCGCGCGCACGCGCTGGGACCCCACTTGACAAGTAAGTGTTTGCCTTTTCGTGTGGCACGAGTGATACATTTATGTACTATTGCGTGAAATAGTGGTTTAAAAAATAAGGGCAGTCGCGTTTGCATTGCTATCTGTAGGATAGGACGAGCGTTTTTAATGGAATTGCCTCGCGAACCTGGCGAAGTCTTTGTTTTGGCCAGGGTATTTTATGAGTGCCCGACGCCGGTCCTGCTGTTGTTTGTTTGTTTGTTAGTATGTATCTGTCACGTTCGTAGCGCTGTTCAAGCGCTAGCCGCGTAGCGATACGCGGTGATTCTCCGATTATTCCTGAGCGGTACCGACTTAAGCCTTTTCCCTGCTCACTTAAGGAAATTTGTGTATCCCTGTCCTGTGACACAAATGCGTGTAATTTTTCGCGGTTCTTTTCTTCTGTCACTGTTTTTACTCAGAATGTAGGTGAGGGGGGAAAAAGTCAGCATCCAGGTAGAGCAGGAGAAAGCCGCTCGGCAGAGGAGAGTTCATGAGAATGGAATTTGTTTGTTTTTTGTTATATATCGTTGAGTGTCAGTATTCACTAGAGGTGTGCGAATATTCGAAATTTCGAATATTGTTCGAATATTGTTGATATTCGAACCCTATTCGTATTCGAAAATTTCGAATAATGGAGCACAAGCGCCAGCATTCCCGCTAAAATGAACAGAATTCCAGGTATTGGGATTAATCTTGCGAAAATTTCACGTTTGGCACGTCCTTAGCGCGATTTCCAATTGGAATCGGACTTCATGTGCATCCAGCAAAACCGCAAGTTGGCTTCACAGCATGCTTCCGCACATTGCGTGCAGCCAACTTTAAGGCACAACGTCTGGTAGGCTACCTAGCCGATTTGATTTTTTTATGTGTGCTTTCGTTATTTTTTAAAATATAATATAGACTCGAAGAAGTGTTTGTTTGTCTGTTAGTATGTGTCTGTCACCTTCGTAGCGCTGTTCAGGCTTTATTTTCTTTGCAAAAATTCAGACTTTATGGTATTAAGCTGTTCGAGTAGAAGTGACTTTCCGTGCTCGCTTAAGATAGATTGTGTATCCCTGTCCTGTGGTTTCTTCACGCAGGGCCAATGCAAATGAGTATTTAGCATTATGCAATAATTATCTGATAGCAGAAATGGGTGTCTTTGTCACAGTTTATTAGCGTGTGCGTCGTTATTTTATTTATTTTTTTCTCTTATAGCTATGCGAGCAAAAGTGCGTGTAATATTTCGCTGCTCTTTTCTTATTTTCTCTACTTTTTATGTAGAAGAAAGCCTCCTGCGTAAAAGCTGAATAGTGTTCTACCAGTGGAAGTGGGGTTGTTTGTTTGATTTTGTTGGGTGTTCGATATCTTAACGAAGTAAGCAGAGCTTAATTTTGCAGGTTTTTGAGCAGAAATGCTGGTATCTGAGCACGGAGTAGAAATATTTCTCTGCTCCCTAAGAAAATTTGTACGTCGTTTTCCAAGCAGACCGCGTTTAGTTTACGCAAAATAGAAAAATGAAGTTGTGTATGCTCTATGATGATCCGCCGCAGGCTTAGGCCTTTCCCCGATGAGCAGTGTTTTGTATGCGATGTCGCATGTCTGGACTTGTTCAGTGTTGCAATTTTTACCCTTCGTTAATATCTTGTTGTTGTCGTCGTCTTCTGTTAGACGTTGAGCTTCGTAGCGATGTGCGGTAACGCTACGATTATTCCTGAGCGCTCCGTGTGTTTAATGTGTTGTCCTCTGTGCGTGCATGCGTGTGCTTTTTTTTCTCCTGATTTGTGACGTCATCGTGGCATGTCTGGACTTGTTTAGCAGTGTTGCAGTTCTTCCCGCTGCTAGTATCTTGTTGCTGTCATGTTGTGCTAGCCGCGTGGCGATGTGTGGTGACCTGAGGTCTTCAGCCTTTTCCCTGCTCACCTAAGGAAATTTGTGTATCCCTGTCCTGTGCTTTCTTTACGCAAGGGCAATGCGTCTGTGTATGTGGCACTATCAGATACCAGACATGAGTGTCTTTTTCTTGGTTTATTGGCATATGCTTCAGGTTTTTTAAGTCAAGCAAATGTGCGTGTAATATTTCGCTGCTCTTTTCTTATTTTCTCTACTTTTTATGTAGAAGAAAGCCTCCTGCGTAAAAGCTGAATAGTGTTCTACCAGTGGAAGTGGGGTTGTTTGTTTGATTTTGTTCGATATCTTGACGAAGTAAGCAGTGTTTAATTTTGCAGGTTTTTGAGCAGAAATGCTGGTATCTGAGCACGGAGTAGAAATATTTCTCTGCTCCTTAAGAAAATTTGTACGTCGTTTTCCAAGCAGACCGCGTTTAGTTTACGCAAAATAGAAAAAATGAAGTTGTGTACGCTCTATGATGATCCGCCGCAGGCTTAGGCCTTTTCCCCGATGAGCAGTGTTTTGTATGCGATGTCGCATGTCTGGACTTGTTCGGTAGTGTTGCAATTTTTACCCTTCGCTAATATTTTGTTGTCGTCGTCGTCTTGTGTTAGACGTTTAGCTTCGTAGCGATGTGCGGTGACGCTACGATTATTCCTGAGCGCTCCGTGTGTTTAATGCGTTGTCCTCTGTGCGTGTGTGCGTGCGCTTTTTTTTTCTCCTGATTTGTGACGCCATCGTGGCATGTCTGGACTTGTTTAGCAGTGTTGCAGTTCTTCCCGCTGCTAGTATCTTGTTGGTGTCATGTTGTGCTAGCCGCGTGGCGATGTGTCGTGACCTGTGGTCTTAAGCCTTTTCCCTGCTCACCTAAGGAAATTTGTGTATCCGTGTCCTGTGCTTTCTTTACGCAAGGCAATGCGTCTGTGTATGTGGCACTATCAGATACCAGACATGAGTGCCTTTTTCTTGGTTTATTGGCATATGCTTCAGGTCGAGCACAAGCGCGCACAATTTTTCGCTGCTCTCTTCTTCAAATCACCGATTTTACGCAGAAGAAAGTCGCATGGTGCAGCTGAGAAGAGGGTTTCTCTGATTGTTTGTTTGATTTTGTTGGGTGTTCGATATGTTGAGGAAGTCAGCTGTTAAAGGTATCCGTGAAGAAATGCTTGCATCTGAGCGCAGGATAGGAATTCCTGAAGCACGGCACCCTCAGTGTAAATTAATTATTTTGGATATGAGTCTGCTTCCCTGCATGACAAGGCTGAAATGGGAAGAGAGAAAAAATTGGAGCGCTTCATTAGTAGCGATCCAAGTAATAGGGCAATTATAGTTTCCATAGAAAGTTGGGCTCCTAAAATTATAGTTTAGTTGTAGTTTTTCTAAACTGCAATGCAATAATCATTAATATAGTATAGGAATGCTATCGTGTTCCCGTAAAGGCGTTCTGTCTTGTGCTTTCGCACCTTTTTGCTCGCCATGCGTGAATGGAACTTTGCCCACCCGGCTTCCGCGCCTTTTTTGCTCGCAGGTGTAGCCTCAGACAACGAATGTATGAGCATAGAAAGGGTCATGTATTACATAAGCCTGGAGGTGATGTTGAGTGGTCTCACTTATTATTTTAAAAGAGCAGTGGCAGTTTACTGTAATTCTAATGACCATGATGAGCCTTTGGGGTGAAAATCGATAATATGCGGGGTGCTTTTTTGTTGAATTTTAATGAGAGAATCAATGTCATTAAGAGTAGGACAAAGGAAATAATCTTGCGATTCAATAAATAATAGGAGTCTTTGCCGGTGTCTTCTTCTTCAGACAGGATGTGATGACGTCACGCAGTCTGTAGCAATGCATTGACCGTTACTGGAAAAAAGTGTGGCAATAGAAAAATAGTGTGTATTGTCCTGGGCAGATTTATGATGAGCACTGTTTTTGAATAAGAAGAAATAGTTTGATGCTGGTTTCCTTCTTTGTTTCTTTTCGCTTTTTCCCCCCTTGTCTGACAAGCATGCGCTGACATGCCTGGGCTTGTTCTGACATGCTTTCCTTCTGCATGTAGTTTTTTTCCTTTTGTACAAGGCATATTCTTGACGATAGTGCTGCCTTGAATGGGAGTAGAGCAATTCTTAATAATTTTGCGATTCATTTAGTTCAGAGAGTAACCGCGAGGGGGACAGGTGTGTGACTTTATGTCTTGCTGAACCATTTTTTTTTTCCTGTACAGTAAGACTTTGAGAATGAAATGCTACAATCTCCTCTTGTCTATGGTGTTTTTCTGCAATAGTTCCCTACGCAATCATTATAGTAGAATAAAGGAAATAATCTAGGGATAGTGATTCAATAAATAACAGGTGCCCTGTCTAGAGCGTACGCGTCCTTGAGCCACGCACCTGCATGATGACCGCATACCGAGAGACTATTGTTTCAGGTTGACCTTGTCTAGAGGAGCATTAGTGGAAAAAAAACTGTGTAGCCCTGAGACAATAGGATGCCGACACGACCAATGAGACTGGCCTGCAGGGGGCGCAAGGATTCACTTCTCTCTTGGACACTGGCGGGTGTAGACACGGTAATTATGATCCTGGCGTTGGCCGTCAGTGGAAGAGCGTAGCTTAGGTGGGGTTCTGTCTGCCTCTGATGGGGTGTGGATGTATGGTTCGTCACTGGTGAATGGTGTTCGACGATGCAGGTGGATTTTGTGACGAGCGGATTTACAATGAGGGAATGCTGTGAACGGGAAAAATGATGGTGAGTGCCTTTTTCACTCTGTTCAAGTGTTCGTTTTCCTCTGTTGCCCAACAGTCGTGCGAATTTGTCCTGACGTGTCCTGACATGCCCCGATATGCATGCTTTCCTTTGTTAACGCTTTGTATTTTGTCTCTTTTTGACAAGGAACATTGTCGTCTTGACGATAGTGCTGCCCTGAGTTCTGCGCGCGTTGATTTGTTGAGTGCCTAGTCCTCTTATTAGCCGTTGATGGAGTTACATGTTAGGATGTTTTGTTCTTTTGCAAGTCTCATTTAGTAAGACTTTGGAATTCCTACGATCAGTTTTCATGCATGGTGCTCTTCTGCAATAGTTTCCTATGCAATCGTTATAGAAGAATAAAGGAAATAATCTTGGGATAGTGATTCAATAAATAATAGGTCCCCTGCTAGAGCGCACGCGTCCTTGAGCCACGCAGGTGCATGATGACGTCATACCGTGGCTTCACTGCAGATTGACCAAAGGAGCATTAGTGGAAAAAAACAGTGTAGCCCTGAGACAATAGGATGATGTCTGGACCAATGAGAACTGCCAGCAGGGGGCGCAGGAATGCTCTTCTCACTTAGCCTCACGACCAATGAGAACTGCCAGCAGGGGGCGCAGGAATGCTCTTCTCTCTTAGCCTCTCGCAGGTGGCGGTAGGAGCGCGCAGAGGGCGCTACGAGCGCGCGCATGCGTAGCACCCGTAGAGTGACGTCAGTCCACCTCTGGCTCTCGTTGGGAGAAGACGTGCGGTCGTTTGCTCCGTCGTCACTTGATCCCTGGCTGTCAACGAGAGCAGTCGCATTGGTCTGCGCTCCTACTGTGGTGAGGTGATTTGTTGTGTAACTAATGATTTCGTCAACTTTGTTCCCGCTTTGTTTGCGATTTTCGTGCCCGTGCACGTCGGGTGCTGGTTGCTGTTGTCCGGGCATCCCCGGCATTTTCTATCATCTTCTGCCTTGGGAACGGGAGTAGCGCTGACGTGATTCTTAATAATTTTGTTGTGAGATTAGTTGAGAAAGTAACCGCTAGGGGATGCAGCTGCGGGGCTTTATACAGCAGAAAAACCATTACGAGTCAGTTCTCTGCCTGCCTCTCGGATGGAGCAGTCGCATCGTTCTGCGCTCCTGTTGTGGTGGGCTCATTTGTTGTGTAACTAATTGTTTTTTCTTGTTAGCTATTGATGGTTTGCATACTCTTGCTTTCCCAGCCTCTGTATTACGAGTGTTTTTCTCCTTGCATGTCCAGAGCTGTCCTAACTTGCCCAGACATGCCATGATGACGTCACAGCTGACGTCACAGGATGTGCGGAACTGGTGCTGCGATGCTTTGCAACCTGCCTCCGTGCTCCATCGCCCAGCGACAGTCAGCGGCCGTTCCGGACCGCTTTCTTCAAGATGACGTCGTTGATCTTCAACTAAACTCCTTCTCTCCACTCTATTTCTATCTTTTCATTTTATTTTCTACCTATTTTTTTATTTTTTTATCAGCTCAAGTAGCCGGAAACTCACACAGTGGTCTGGACGTGTCTTAGATGATCCCCAATTAGTGTAATGACTCCCTGGTGGGTCCTGATTAATGTGGGGGGTCCCAATTAGCTCTAATTGCTAATTAATGGCGTCCAGACGAAGATGTGAGTTTCCGGATACTTGAGCTGATACATTACTACTTTGGACCGCGGCCTGGTTGTCTCGCCTAGCAAGACAGTAGCCATGGCATTCTCACGAAGATCATTCCATTAGTACCCGCTTTTCATTGATGGCTCACCCCGGACCTTTGTCACAACCTGCCGATACCTGGGGATTACAATTGACTGTGGCCTGACGTGGTCCCACCATGTGAAGCTACTTGCTACAAGGCAAATGATTTGGTAAATGTACTCAGGCGTATTGTTGGTGCATCCTGGGGCTCGTCATGTTCTGACCTTTATCGTGTCCACCATGCCCTGGTGTTGGGGACATTGCGGTACAGCTTACCCATTCTGCATGGTCTCAGTCGAACCCAAGAACAGGAACTGCTGAACGTCCAGGCCCGTAGTCTCCGTG